>NW_007259609.1:367749-385365 GCF_000164805.1 Carlito syrichta
TGACAAAAAAAAAAAAGAAATACCTTGGCATCTTCCTAACTAGAGACATGAAAGACCTTTACAATGAAAACTACAAACACTGCTCAGAGAAATAAAAGATGACACAAACAAATGGAAAAATATTCCATGCTCGTGGATTGGAAGAATCAACATTGTTAAGATGTCCATTCTACCCAAAGCAATCTACAGATTTAATGCAATAGCCATTAAATTACCAGCAGCATTCTTCTCAGACCTGGAAACGACAATACAGGAATTCATATGGAAACATAAACAACCACGAATAGCCAAAACAATCCTCAGCAAAAAAACAAACAACAACAAAAAAACAAACAACAACAGAAAAAACACAGCAGGAAGTATCACACTCCCAGACTTTAAACTTTATTATAAAGTTACAATAATCAAAACAGCCTGGTATTGGTACAAGCACAGGCATATAGACCAATGGAGTAGAATTGAGATTCCAGAAGTCAAACCTCAATTTCTCACCCAACTCATCTTCAACAAAGCCACCACCACCAACCACTGGGAAGAGGAAAACCTATTCAGTAAATGGTACTAGGAAAACTGGCTGACCATGCAGAAGATTAAAACAAGACCCCTACCTGTCACCGTACACAAAAATTAACTCTAAATGGATCAAAGACCTAAACGTAAAACCTCAAACTATAAGAACCTTAGAAAATGCAGGAGACACCCTTATAGAAATTGGAACTGGAAACCAATTCCTGATCAAAAACCCAAGTTACCATGCCAGAAGAAATAAGATAGACAAATAAGACCTCATCAAACTGACAAGCTTCTGCAAAGCCAAAGAAACCATCAAGAGAGCAGAGACAGCCCACAGACTGGGAAAAAATATTTCCTAGTTGTACATCTGACAAAGGCCTAACATCTAGGATCTACAAGTAACTCAAATGTGCCAAAAGGAAAAAAAACAAACAGTCCCATTACAAAGTGGACAAAAGAAATGAATAGTCACTTCTCAAAAGAAGACATATGAGCAGCCAACAGACACAGGAAAAAATATTCAGCCTCACTAGTCATCAAAGAAATGCAAATTAAAACCACATTGAGATACCACCTAACTCTAGTCAGGATAGCCATCATCAATAACTCAAAAAACAACAGATGCTGGAGAGGATGCAGGGAAAAGGGAATACTTCTACACTATTGGTGGGAGGGTAAACTAGTACAACTTCTGTGGAAAATAGTTTGGTGATTCCTAAAAGATCTAAAAATTGACCTTCCATATGATCCCATAATCCCCCTACTGGGAATATACCTGGAGGAACTCAAATCACTCTATGAAAAAGATACCTGCCCATACCTGTTTATTGCAGTATTGTTCACAATAGCAAAATCATGGAGCCAATGGTGCTGTCCATCAAAAGAGGACTGGATTTTTAAAAATGTGGTACATATACATGATGAAATATTACACAGCCATAAACAAGGACAAAATTATGAACTTCACAGCAAGTTGGATGGACTTAGAGTCTAGAATACTGAGTGATCTATCACAGAAAAAAAGAACAGAGTACCACATGATCTCACACATAAGCGGACCTTGAACAATTATCATAATACTATAAGAAAGGGATTGGCAGTAGTGGGAAACTGCCAGAGGAGGGGAAGGGCACATCTCATCAACAAGGGTACCTGCATAAGGAACATTTGCATACGTAATCCTGAATTGTAACCCACATCCTTAAAATAAAAAATTGTAAAAGAAAAACGAGACTTGGATAGAACTGGTAAATAAAATAATGGGTGGGCTATGCACAGACTATAATAAGTGTTGGATTCTGACTTAAATCCTGCCACTAGATGCAGCTGTACAAATGAAGTACATCAACTCACTTGCCATTCACTGATAGGGTTTTGATATAAGTCTGCAAGCAATTTATTATGGTCTCTGTGCAGTTAAACATCACTGCTGATGTTAACCTATATTTGCAGCCCTGCCCCAGTGCTAGCATCACTACCTCAGCTCCACCTCAGATCATCAGGCATTCAATTCTCACAAGGAGCATGAACCTAGATCCCTCACACTGCAGTTCACAATAGGATTTATGCTCCTCTAAGAATCTAATGCCACCCCTGATCTGACATAAGCCAGAGCTTAGGTAGTAATGCAAGTGTTGGGGAGTGGCTATAAAAAAGAGATGAAGCTTTGTTTGCCTGCCACTCACCTCCTGCTGTGCAGCCCAGTTCTTAACAGGTCCATGGCCTGGGAGTTGCGGGGCCCCGATTTAAAAAATAAACATAGCATTCTGTTAAAATTGATTTCTCTGACTCATTTTTAAACATTGCCTGCTTTACTTCTTACTGTATTTTCAATATTCCCTGCATAATCTTTTCTTCTTAAAGAAGCAAAAGGTACTATAGGTAAAGATACAATATTATATCATTTATCATCAAACCACAGTGGTAAAAGCATACTTGTATTTTTCAAGTGTCATTATCTCAAACAGTGAGGAATGTGTGATGTGATGATGAACCAAAGCTCAGAGTTCCAAATACAAAAATAAGCAGACATGTTTTATTGTACTGAAATTCATAGCAATTCTCTCCATCGCATACAAAGATAGCACTACTGTCCCCTCGCTTTGGCACAAATTTGCATCCATCAACATTTTCCGGCCCAGTCTCTAATTAACAACAGCATGCATTTGCCAGATGTTTTGCAGGAATTGAGAACACTGTCTGTGGTCATGTCACAAACCAAAATTAGCTAGGCTTCTCTGATATAGAAATCATGCCCTCTGCTCACAGGGGCTATGCTCTAAGTGAGCCTAACTGCATCATACTCAACTGATATGCTCTCCTTAGAAGAAATGCATCTTTTTCTTGGCTTGTCTCATCTCATCTCTTCTTTTCTTTGTCGCAATCACTATACAGAGAGATCCAGAGTCAAATAACTCTACAGTTCTTAAGCTTTCCCCATGAATCTATTATGGAGGAAAGTGATTCCAAAAGCACTTGCAAAGCAGTATGAAAGATGATATTCTATGTTTCAAACAAATTTCTGTTTGTCAAAATGGGCAGATTACCCACTCTACATTTCTGTCCCAAGTCTTACTACAACAGGGCCTTGGCAAACAGGAAAAAATATAGAAATGGGTCAGCAATAGAATGGGAGTGCAATATCTATTGTATTTCAAGAAAACACAATACTTTCTCAACAGGACCAAATTACTGACTAGAGATACCAGTCATTTTATCTTCAGTAAATTTGATAAGCCTGAATTCAAGTCTTACTTCTGGCAAAATAGTCTGAAAGCCCAGTAACAGAATATCAACTTATTTCATTATCAAACAGTATCATTCTCAACATTGTTTTATTGTTGTTTTCTCTTTTTCTTTTTGGCTTTCTCTGTAAACAGTTCACTCATGGAAGGGTTTAATGATGCCAAGGGTGTGAGTTCAATCCCCATATGGATCTTTGAACTCTACAGCAATTCCAAAACCACAGACTTATAAGCTTTAGACAATCTTCAGGAAGATGTGTTACTTGTCAGACAGGGCCAAGTAAGACGAACATAATCATCAATACTGGAAGAACAACTAAAGGAGTCTACCCTATTGATTGGTTAGGATATAATCTCCAAAATCAAAGCTGCAATGTTATCCATTTTCTGAGAACGTTTCCCATTCTCTTCTTCAGATTAAATATGCCATAAGCCTAAATGCCTCATCATCTACTGGCCAAGCCCTCTAATAACAAGACCTTTCACACTTCAAACCCTAAACATAAGGTACTGAAAAAAAAGAAAGCAGAGAAAATGGGGTATAGCTATAAAACTAGAAAGAGCAGAAAATGAGGCAAGGTGAAAGAAAGAGTCGTGGAAATTTTAAAACTGTGATACGACATTTCTCTTTTACCACCAAGTAGCTGATCATAAAGAAGCAGATAAAACTGAGAATTCCAAAAATATTTTTATCCAACTGGTTATCAGGGCTCACCATGCATAGATGCTATTGCCAAAGGGATGAACAAATGTAGCTATAATTTCCAAACTCTTTGCAAGCTGCAATCACGTCTTGTGGCCTTTAAAATTTTTCTAAATATATAGCTTTTTATATGACAAAATAAATTAAAATAAATTGACCACTTATTAAGAATTTGGTCATACTTCTTTTGATGATATGGTACCTTACTGAGTTTTTTGAGACTAAGACTAGGTGCCATTTATTTAACCATTAAGAACTAGGGGAGCCGGGTTCGGTAGCTCAGCCTGTCATCCCGTGCCTTTGGGAGGCTGAGGTGAGTGGATTGCCTGAGCCCGCAGGTTCGAGACCCGCCTGGGCAGCAAGACCTCATCTCAACAATAAATCAAAAAATCAGCCGGGCGTGGTAGCGCATGCCTGTAATTCCGGCTACTCGGAAGGCTGAGGCGGAAGGATCGCTGGAGCCCAGCAGGCGAATCTGCGATGGCCAGGAGCGGCCACTGCACTCCAATCTGGGTGACCGAGTGAGACTCCAACTCAAAAAAAAAAGAACTAGGGGTAGGGGATGATTAATTGTAGCAATTGTCCCACTCCACTCAAAGAGTGAGGATTAGGAGTTAGGAATCAATATGTTTAAAAAAAAGAAGAAGAAGAAGAAGAAGAAGAAGAAGGGGCATAGAGCTTGAATGTGAGGCGATAAATCTATTGGAATTTGCACAATCCATTGGTGGAGAGTTGAGAAATGGTTAATAAGGTAAAAGGGGAAATGAGGTTTTATGTGTGTGCCATAGTTGTGAAGACCAATATGGCTGCATCTATGAAGAAAGGAAATTTTGAATGGAAGTCACTGAAACCTTGACAGAGGAATACACAACGTGCCTTTATAGATGCCTCAAGTTGACTTAATTCACCTCATTTAAACCCATATAATTTAAGCCCATGCCTTACAGGGATTCCTGCCATTCAGTCGCTGTTCTCTGTTATTCTAAAATATAAATAATTTTAAACATACTATATAAATTTTTCAGTTTAATTGCTAGTTACAAATATTATAGCTAGCCTCCTGTAGTTTATATTATGCCTGTGTTTTTTCTCCCTATCTTTTCTAAGTAACTTCCTTGGGTGTATGATTCCATCTAAGGTTTTAAGATGTTCCGAGAGCTTCACGTTAAGCAGAAAACATCATTATTTTCAGGACTCAGGCTAACTCAAATTCTGGGTGTTACATCTTACCCATGAGACGTTGAATTTGAGATACTTAAGCTCTCTGTGATTCAATTCTCCTAACAATAAAATGGGATAACAAGAGAAACTATCCATAATGTTATTATGTAAATTTAAAAAATGGGATGATTGGGATGATTTATATGAAACACTACTATAAGATGCCAGAGAGCAAATATTTGGATTTTTGCTTCATTTCAACACCTAGAAGAGTGGCTGACACTTAGTAAGAATTCAATAAGCATTACACACAGGAGAAAGGATGAAGAGTGCTAATGGAAAAGTAGTTGCCACATAGGGGCAATTAGTGCTAGTTATTACTTTCATTACTATCATTTATATCATCATTATCAGCCTAATTTTCACTTCCCAGCCAGGTAACCTTAGAGGAGTTACTTAATGTCTATGTTTCTACTGGATTTAGAAAGCACTATGAGATCCATGGTAAATGTCCCAGCTTAAGACTCAGGAGTCAGGAGTCCAGTTTTAACTCAACCACATACAGTTATTTGACCTTGAACAAGCATCCACCATTTTGGTAATCAGTGAACAGATAGCATGGTATTAAAAATATAATTTGAAATTCCAAAAATTAATAAATATATCAGGATACTGAATGCCCCTATGATGTTTTCAGAGACTACAACATAAGAAAACATTTAATTCTCAAAGAGTTTCAGAAAAGTTAAAGGGGCAAGGTGGAGATTAATGACAAAAAAGGAACTAGGATAATTTGTCCCCAAGGTGGAAGTGTTCGATGATAGAGATTGGTTCATGCTTTGTTCTTGTAGCTGACTCCAACCAAAATTGTTGGTTAGACAGTAGTAGCTATAGGAGTTTTACAAGTAAGGGGCTCAGATATGGTAAGCTGGTTGAAAGAGGGAGCAAGTTTGTTCTCTTGCATCTGTGTTTATATCCAAGCCTGGCCCTCTTTCTTTCTTTCTTTCTTTCTTTCTTTCTTTCTTTCTTTCTTTCTTTCTTTCTTTCTTTCTTTCTTTCTTTCTCTCTCTCTCTCTCTCTCTCTCTCTCTCTCTCTCTCTCTCTTTCTTTCCTTCTCTCTTTCTTTCCTTCTCTCTTTCTTTCCTTCTCTCTTTCTTTCCTTCTCTCTTTCTTTCCTTCTCTCTTTCTTTCCTTCCTTCCTTCCTCCTTTCCTTCCTCCTTTCCTTCCTCCTTTCCTTCCTCCTTTCCTTCCTCCTTTCCTTCCTCCTTTCCTTCCTCCTTTCCTTCCTCCTTTCCTTCCTCCTTTCCTTCCTCCTTTCCTTCCTCCTTCCTTTCTTCCTTCCTTTCTTCCTTCCTTTCTTCCTTCCTTCCTTCCTTCCTTCCTTCCTTCCTTTCTTCCTTCCTTCCTTCCTTCCTTCCTTCCTTCCTTCCTTTCTTCCTTCCTGCATTCCTTCCTTCCTTCCTTCCTTCCTTCCTTCCTTCCTTCCATCCTTCCTTCCTTCCTTCCTTCCTTCCTTCCATCCTTTCTTTCTGTCACTCAGGCTGGAATTACCTCAGGCTCCTGAATAGCTAGGAATTCACCACAATGCCTGCCTTTTTATTATTTTTATTATTTTTGTAAAGACAGGGACTAGCTATGTCATCCAGGCTGGTCTCATACTCCTAACCTCAAGTGATTTTCCTACCTCAGCCTAACAAAGTGCTGGATTTATAAACATGATCCATCATGCCCAGACCAAAGTCCCTTTTTGACTAGACTGCGTATTTGTTGGCAATGTCCCCCATGACACTGTAACAGCAATGGAGAAAAGTGTGGCATGTAAAAATGGCTTCATGTTTCTAGTGCCTATTAATTATTCTGTATGAAAATGCTCTCGATTTTCAATGTCTACATTACACTACAATTTTCACCAAAAAGTTGAAACAAATTAAACTGGATGTATTAAAGGTTGAAGGAGTAATCATATGTCCCCAGTCAGTTTCAAATATATATGAAAAATAAAACCTTGATTTTTTTTCTTTTTCTTACCTGCAGTCCAATGGAAGCTTGTGTACAAAAATAGATGAAAGAGATTATAGAATCACAGAATGCTCCAGTTGAAATCCCTTCATTCTGCAAGTAAGAGGACCAACTAGGAGGTGAGTTGTTTTAAGATCATACACTACTTAATGCCACATTGGGATGGCGCCTCGGGCTGCTGAATCACAGTTACTGCTTGCTCTGCCATATCCATCATACCCAGAGATGAGGCCTCTTAAGGCCATATCTCACATGTGTGGATAATTTAGGCAGGGTTTCTCTATCACTAGTCTAAGTCTGTTCATGTGATTTATACATCTCTCATTGCAGGGTTGAAGATTTTTTATTCAAGAATAGCTCATAACAAAACCACTTTCCCTGAGAAGAGAGGCACCTGTAGCCATTAACAGTCAACCCAGACCTAAGGATATTGACCTTCAAAAAAGCAGGGTTTAAGAATAGTCATAGATGCTCACCTCTGGGAATTCTTCAGAACAGCAAGAAGGGTGTGGTGCTGGAAATTGTGACTGAAACAAAGAAAAACTCTGCCTCCTTGACTATTTCCCATGTGGTTGACTCTGAAAGATAGTACACTGTTACTATTATCTGGTAAAAGCAAATTCCGCCAGCGCAGCCAATGGACTTATGTGCTCCAAAAATATAAGAGCTGAAATTAAAACTTTAAACTTCAACCATCAGAAGGATCCTTTCTATTTAATATTACTGCCTGTCTCTATGACTACAGGTAAACCTTCTGAACATAAGAGATAACAATTCTCATAACTTGTAACTAAATACATTTTCTTTGAACATAATGAATTAGATCTAAAGTTTCAAATGAAACAGTATCTGGTAGCTACCAAAGCTGAGAGACTTGGGAACACAGATTATGGCTCTAGAAAATGATTGTATGTAGTTTAGTACAGAACTTGTGAAGATAAAAAATAATAATAATAACCACCTTAGGAATTAAGCTTAGTAGGCATGGACTTGGAAAAGCCTAATGACATTTCATCGGGATTGCTTAAAAACATAAAGGGTAATTCTTTCACTTAAAACAAGCAAACAAACTAAAAAAGCAAAATTATTTTCAAAGCAATGCTCTGAAAACAAGTAACCTTGCTAATGCTAAGGTTTAGAAACCAGAAATGTTAATTGCATTCCTTTTACTATCTGTACTAATGGTCTCAATGGATCATTCTGATACAATTTTCATATGGCAAAATTTCTGCATGTGGGCTCTGTTGGAACCCAACAAGTTACTATTGAAGAGTTAAAAGTATATTAAGAAAAATATCCAGCGAAATGAAAAGACATTTGCTAGTATTCCCAGGTTTACAACATCGATCTGCCATCATTTCCTGATGTGATAATAGAATTATTAGTCTTATCTTAAGTCATGTCCACACTAGTCAAATAAGAAGTACCTCTACCAATAGCCCTGGAATTGTGTGATTTTTCTCCAAGTCAAATTGGAAGATCATATTTACCATTAATTGAACTCTTGCTATATTCTAGCACATGGAATATGTTTTATATTCATTATTTTAATTGTCGCTGAAATCATTGTCACATGGCTATTATTATGCCCACTGTAAAGACGGGGAAATAGAGGCTTGGAGATATTAATTTGTACAAGCTAGTATGTAGCAAAGCCAAAGCTAGACCACATTCAAGGGACCTCCAAGACCTAAATTCTCAAACTCTACAGTGACTGCTTCCTATGCACATGCTGCCTATATGTGGTTTGTCATGGAACTGTTTTCCAAAGACTCTGGATTGAGAGGTTCTTAAAAAAAAATTTCTAGTTTTACAAAATTCATCATTTTATAAAAGATAAAACATAGAACTCCAAAATGTGCTCCAACAACCTGTCAAGTGATAGAGGAACACTCCAAAAACGTTGGCATATGTTCTTGAGTCCATAAAAAAACACATAAAATTCATGTTGTGAACTAGCATCATGTGGATTCACTAATAATTGCAGTGATCAGCACCATCTTTGCCAGTATAGGTTAATTTCATCCTGAAAAAGGTACCCATACCATGAGCAAAAGTTGATCGTAAGAATTGGGTAACTCTTGTTGTACCCAAAACAAAGTCAAGAAGTCAGGAGGAAAAAGTACTCAGGGTACAAAACGTTGCTCCAAAACATAATTCTCTGCAATCCTGACTGCTGAAACTGCTCGTTGCACCTGAAACCAATTTTATCTACAGGTTATGAGCTAAATAGCTAAAAAAAAACTCTAGGATTAATTTTACCTACCACCATCATTCACCAATCAGAGCCTGCCAGCTTCCCAAACCCTCGAAATTTCTCAAAGAACAATATGTAACATTTATCCTTTTTATGAGGCCTCTAATCTTCTTTTTGTTCTTCAGAAAGAACACTTTTGGTAGAGACGCTAGAGATGCTCTCCCCAGTTTTTAAGCTGATATTGCCAAGAAAACTTTCTTTTCTACTGTGTAGCCATCCTGGTGGTCATTTGTATGACACGTGTCATGAATATAGGAGCAAAATCCATCTCTCAATTCAAATGACTTTCAGTAGGTTAACTTGCTCACCCTACTGCAAATGTGTAATATGATGAATGACTTTCAAATGCTATGGAAAGCAGTGTGGCAATTTCTCAAAGAATTAAAAATTGAGCTTCCATATGCTCCAGCAGTTCCTCTACTAGGGATATACCCAGAGGGACATAAATCACTCTACAAAAAAGACATCTCTACACACGTTTATTGCCACATTACTCACAATAACAAAAACATGGAACTAGCCCAGATGCCCATCAAAAGTGGACCATATAAAGAAAAAGTGGTATACATACATGATGGCATATTATACGATCATAAAGAAGAACAAAACCATGGCCTTCACAGCAACTTGGATGCAGTTGGAGACCATCATACTAAGTGAACTGTTACAGAAACAAAGAAATGAATACCGCATGTTCTCATTCTGAACATTCAACATAGGTGAACCCTGAACACTAGTCACATTAGCACAAGGGTGGGATTGGCAGTCACAGGGCACTGCTAGGGGAGAGAGAGAGGGAGGAGAGGGGAGAAGTGGCACTACAATGAATGCCTGGTCCACTACCAGGGGAATAGAGGACCAGCTAGAAGTCTAAACTTCACCTGCATGCAGCCTATTTATGTTGCAAATCCTCACTAGTACCCCACAACTCTAAAATAAAATAGTCATGAATCAATAACAAAATAATACCACTTAGACAGGAGTCACTGTGTGCAGATACTTTATACACTATTTAATCTAAACAAAACCTTAGTAGAGAAGATAAAACTAAATATTGGTATAGTTAAGTGATGTGTTCAAGAGTACACAGTTAATAAGTAGCAGGGGTGAGATTTAAACCCATGCCCCCATCATTCTAACGTCTTTCTGTTTTCATATCACCATCCTGTCCCATTTGGTTTGAATTATACATTAAGTTTTATTTTCAACTCAGTGAGCTGTTTTCGGTTTCCAATAACTCTTCTGGCCCTCATCATCTACATAAAATATATTAGCCAGAACTAGAGGCTCATAAGCACAGAAGGAGTAAAAATGTTTTTGTAAAATTCCCTTTCTAAGCTAACTCATGATCACCCATGAAGTCTTAGCTTATGTCATGCTTCCTCTGGGAATTCTTCCTGCCCTAGCCAGATGTCCCCAGTACACATGTCCATAGCTTCTGGAGCGACCATAATACATCACACTATTTAGGTGCTTGCAGAAGTCTGTCACTCTGTAAGTTCTATAAGGGTAGACTCTGAGCCTGACCCAAACCTCACTGTGTCCCCAGGGCTGGCACATAATAAATGTACAAAATACAGTTATGAAATAAATAAATTAAATAATATACTAAACTTGAAATATTTAAGTTCATTTGGCTCTTTAAAGCCATTTATTTATGATGCCAAATAGGAAAAATAGTAACACTGGAAAAAAGATTCAAGTTTATCTCACAATAGATGATGAGACTTCTATATATAAGCAAAAGGAGGAAGAAAGAAAGGGAAGAAGGGAGGAAGGAAGAGAGAAAAGCAAACAAAAAGCAGAATAATACAACAACAAAAAGAAAGCTGGGCTTCCATTTTCCAAAAAAGGACACTGTTATCTTGGGGCAGCCTAAATATTTCTTCTATTTGCCACTGTTAGGATGCATCAGTTTCAAAACACTATTGAAAACTAGATCTTGAATCATCTGAGGAAACGTGAAGATTCTAAAATAATGTGAAACACATGCAGTCATCGTTTGTTCATGCCTAATTAAATGGGATATTCTGCTGGATATTTCTAATCACGAATTGGTCAGGGTGAAATGTGCATGTGGTGGGCAGATTACCTTAACACAACTGCCTTCAGCAGTGTCAGGGAGAAAGGGAGAGTCATTACAAGAAGGTCAGCTAATTTGTTTGCTTATCGCAGAACCCAACTGGTTATTCCAAATGACTATAAAGGATTATAAATCCTCTTAGAGTTTAATGTGAGGCTCGGAGCTAAACTGGGATGAGGAAGTGATTTTTAAATCTTCACCAGCTCTAGGAGGCAGGAAGTGGTAAGAATCTCATGGACAAGACAATAAAATAATATTTATACCTACTTGAGAGTACTATGTCCAATTAAATAAAATATCTTTTATCATTCTTGGAAGTTACTGACCCAGGGCACTAAAAGTAATGACAGAGAAGTCTACAATTAATCAAACCAGTAACTGTGAATCACTAAAGATTTACTCAGAAACAAGAATACATTCTTTTTCTTCTTAACTGAATAATCACATGAATGTTCATAAGCATTTGCCTAGGGACAAGAATCTATTCTTTTTCAGAAAGGAAATAAAATAATAAGATACAATCTTGAGTCTCACTAGAATCTGCTCATTTTAACAATGTAGACCTACAGACAAAAAACAAAAAAAGACCTGGTGTTAGTCACACCAGGTTAAGAAGAAAGAAAAAGAAAAGGTTACAGAAGGAAATAACTAACAAGATTTTAAGAGCAGCAAAGCTCATTTATCTTTTAGCTTGATGTCGACAACAGGCAAAGACCCCATTTTCTCTGACATTCTGTGACCTGGGTCCCTGGAATAAATGAGCAAATGGAGTCTACTTACAAACATCTCACTGACTCATAATAATTTTTTGTATAATAAAGCACATAATAGCATGTTTTTGGTGAGTTTCATCTTCCTACTAAGAAAATCCTATACCCCATGTAAAGATTATAACAAGGAATTATCTCTAAATTTTTACTATTTCTAATATCCAAGTCTCATATTGAACTGATTTTCATATTTCTCTCATCTTATAATAATATTCCCTTTAACTTGATTTCATTTAAGACATCACTTTAGCTTAGATTCTGAAAATTCCCCAAATATAAACATAACTGGACTAGCTTTACAGGTGAAATAGATGGTAATATATAGATTACGACTTTAGGGATTCTGAAGAAGGGGACTTAGCAAAATACTGTCCTTCAAAGAGCTATTGTGTCATCTTCCATTTCTTTAATTAGAATCTCTCCTTGTTATATTGGGGGTGAGAGAGTTGCTGCATGATATGACAAGAGACAGAAGGGTTTGAAGCCAAGCAAGCCTGAATTCTGGTCATTTCCACCACTTTCTATTCATGAGGCTTTGAGCTCATTACTCAACTTCTAAACCCAGTTTCCTCAACTATGGCAATGGAGATAATACCTCACTTCATTCAACAAAAAGTGAGTAGCATCTATTGTCTTATTAGAGGGTACAATGGCAAACAAAAAAGAAAGTCAGGCTTTCCTGGGGCTGCCATTTTAGTTGATATGACAGAGTATAAACAAATACACAGAAAAATACTAGATACAATGCCCACATGATAAGTAATAATACACTACATGAAATAGAAAAGAGGCATAAAGAAGGATGTGGATGGGTGCATTTTAGGCAGAAGGCCTTGCTGAGGCCTTCAGCTGAAATGAATAAAATGAGGTGAAGGCTGTTAAAAGAGCTTTTCAAAGGTTGTCATTGTAGGGAATTTACAAATAAAAGACCTAGTACAATAATTGCTTAGCTGGTAGTAAACACTCAAAATAGTACGTGAGATAACTTGACATTTTCAGTTCATTTCTTTTCTATCATTAAAGTCCAAGTTGTTACAATACAAATTTGTCATTACCTGTACAAGAGTACCCACAAGCATTTTACCATGGACAGCTTTATCCTATTTCCAGTTCATTGGCAAACAAAGGAAACAAAGTTACAGACAGCATGAAGGAATGGCACTTTGTGATGGTACCTGGGAGGAGGACAGGGAAGTGCATGGGGCTTGGAACATGCATTGGCCAAAGAGGGAAAGGGCCCTGTTGGACTCTCAGAAGTCCTGAGATAGGTCTCATGGCCCAAGTAAAGATCAAGTTGGTATGAGGGACAAGGGAGAGGGAAATATGGGTCTTTACACCTAAACTACCTACATAACTAGTTTGCTTAGGACTTGACCTTGTAGAGTCACTATAATTGTCTTTGTATTTTAAGGACACTTTCAGTTGCTTCTTAAAATATTATCTTCCCAAGACTGCATTTTTCTATTAATAATTTCTTTCATAGGGCAGTAGCTCACAGGAAGAAGAGTTTCTGTTTGTATATTAATATATAGATTTATTATGTGAGCAATCTACCTAAAATGAATTCAGTAATTTCAATGCAGATTACTCTCTAATAGAAATAATTTGGTAGTGGTGAATCTGGGCATTCAGAAATGTAAAATGTCATTACAAATTCGAATGGACTTCTTATAGACAAGATCGTACCAATTGAAAGAAATTGAAGATTTTCATAGGGCAAATGAGCCTATTTAATTGACTGTTTTAAAGTGTCAGGCAAACAGAGGCCTTAACTTATATATGATGAATAGAATTAATAAGAAATTTCTTTCAGTTTTTTATAAGTCTTGTTATTAAAAGATGATAGAACAAAATGATTTTGAGAAAAATATTTGTTGCAATCTCAGAATCAAATTTTCTTCCTTAAAACAACTGTCTGAAAAATCTAGAGAATAGTAGAAATGCTCTTCTCCAGGCTAAGAGCACATTTTAAAAAGAATGTATATGAACAATCAAAAGATACCATGCAAATGAAAGAACTGGGGGAAATCTTGCACAATAACAGCTTACCATCCTGGAGTATCTGCCTCTGGCCCAGATGCTAGGCATAAAGCCATTAATGCTCAAGACAATTTGATGAGGATGATTTTATTGTCTCCATTTTGTAGATAGGGAAACAGATTTGTGAAGTCCACACCAACTTGAAATTCAGCAGTAGAAGACAAGTTTGTAAATATGACGCTTTGTGCAATTTTTTTCTTCTTAATTTTCTTTTGATTAGGGATAAGGTCATATAGCAGAAAAATAATATTACAGGAGGAAAAAAAAAACAAGACCTGAAAAAAGTCTTTTATGATTTCACTACTTGGTAACCAATCTCTCCAAGTCTGTGTTCCTATCCATAGAGATCTAGTCTAGGTTCCAAGTTCACCAAAACCATCAAATAGGAAGTAAAAGACAAAGTGCTCTGTAAACTAAAGAGAACAAGGCATGAAAAATTAGCAACATCCCCATATTACTAAGTTACTAGTAGAATTCCACGGGTCAGATACCACCTCTCTTGGGAAATACAGTCCATGCAGTTAGTGCCTCCATAACCCGCCCCCCCCACACGTAAATGCTCAATTATACTTGGGATAGTCAAATGTTGTTTTTTGTCATTCTCCTAATAGATGTATTCTCCTATTTCAAATGTCTTTAACAGTTGGCCTTTCAACTTGCTATCTTAGTATCTTCCAAAGTTTGTGTGTGTGTGTGTGTGTGTGTGTGTGTGTGTGTGTGTGTGTGTGTACATACATAAGGTTCACTGACTTATGAAGTTTCAGGAACAAGGGTTGCACCTAAATGTTTGAAGAGAGAACCAGGATTTTAGATGTGCCACAGTGACCTTAAAATAAATTCTTTTTTTGCTAAAATGTGATGAGACTCCCGATGGAGCTATTCCCTCTGATTGTGAGTAAAATTGTAGGAGCTGATTTGGACCATCTGATTGCTTGTTTGACAGCTGCAGAGTTTATCCATTAACTCAGGGGTGCTATTGCTTCCCAGAGTCTTTTACTAACAAACTGAGTAGTTGAAAAATTCTCAGGCAGCTTGCTTAACTCCAGGCCTGAACTTCCATACAAACCCTAATGACAGCAAGGAAGCTTTTATCTCAAGGCCTAAAGGGGGGAAAAGTCCCACCAAAAGATTTTTTTAATTTTTATTTTATTTTTTGTATTAAGAGAATAGAGCAGTGCCTCACCTCAAGAGATGGAAAGTTCTGTGAAAGCAGGGACTATGTCAGTCTTGCTCAATCCTATCTGCCCAGTAGGAACACAAGGACAAATACATAGAGGTGCTCAGAAAAAATGTTGAATGAATTAATGAATAAACCTAAAATAAAATGAGAGGTTCTACTCTATGAAGAAGTCCTGAAAGTTGAGTCTTAGGAAAAATATGAAATAAAAAAGCAGAGAAATTATATGACTAAAGTCTCACATTTACCCAGGAAATTCAGAAAAAATACACAAATATATTTACCATTATCTATGCTATGACTTGTTTTTGTAAAGTTTAAAGACATAAACAATAGGATTTCCTATAACTCTCAACATGCAGTCATTTCTTCTATGTGTCCTGTAATTTCCTGCTTAATAACAAACGTAATAACAAATCACAAACTGTTTGTAACTTACAACAGGTAGTATATTTACATTGCATACAGCAGACATGTCCTGCATATTTAGCAATATGTGTTAAGAGATTCCACAAAGGATTAATATAGATACATGTGGCTTTATGTACTTAAAACTATGTTTTTGACTTACCAGTTCACTTTCTCTTTTTTCTTTCTTTTTCTCTTCACGTTCATTTTCCTTTTCTCTTCCTTTTATAAGGTAAAAAAATTAGCTCAACAGTTAAAGCTTGATGGTTGATTTATCTTGCTAGTTAACTGACTATGTAGATAATGCCTGCTTGCAGCAGCCACTTAATGTAATCTCATAGGATACGGTTATATAATCTATATAACCATCTTTATAACCAAATTCTCACTTAAAGTTTTTTTTCAATTTCATATTTGTAGACTTAGGCAGTGTTTACCAGTAATCTACAGTCCTTTAAAAAAGTGAAATTGGTGGTCAGGTCCGAATTCTTCCTACCTTTTAATTCCTAGGATCTTACAATGAGAGAAAATATAAAGCTAAAGAGGCCATAAATTCAAGCTGCTCACTAACCGAAGCCATGTCGTCAAGAAGCCAAACTACCACAACATGACAGAGTGAAGTCACAATTGCTCGTCATACTTAAAAAGTGCTTTGGGAAAAGGCAGTACGACATGAGCATTGTAAAGTCAACTCCCACTGATGTGTGCTAAGTCCACACTGAGGGTTTTTACTTCGTGAGGCTTTCCATTCTTTTAGCTAGTCTTTAATTGTCTCAGAAATTTCCCTCTTCATGCCTTCCACGAAAAACCACGGGGCCTACCTATTGGGCAGCCTACAGTCATATACTAAATCCCTTCAATAATCTATATGAAAAGTTGCACTTATAATTTCAAGCCCAGGAAAGGGAAAAAAAGGAATCAATATCAAAAATGCTAAAGATACATTCATTCAGTTTGGAATTATTGATATTATAACACAAATAGATATCCATCACATTTTTAAAAACAAAGAATTGACCATGACCATACCACCCTGATTCCACCCTATCTCATCTAGAAACAGAAAATTGCATTTATTCAAATAGTAACCTAGAAAATATCTCATATGCCTTATTGGCTCATACACCTAGAGTGTTGCTTTAAGAATATTCACAAATGCCTCACAGGAAATTGTAAACTGTACTCCAGGTAGTTATGTGAATGCCCATATGTCTATTTTTCAATTGTTACCACTTTACCCTGTTGCAAGGTACCTCTTAATTACCTCTTAATTTTCTTTGTGTGCTTTATGTTAAAATACATCATATGATACCAAATTTTGAGTCAAAATAGTAGATTGCCTTTAATTACTCTAATAAGAGAGGTTTTCTTACTGTACAAATTCTAAAATGGTATATTAATTCTATTGCCTCTTAATAAATGTTAATCCATTTTTTGATATATAGAAATACAGGATTACAACTCACCAATTGCTGTTATTATTACTAACAGAGTTTTCACTATAATATTCATCATGTTTGTCTTTTGTGCCAAAAGTTTCACATAGTAAAATTTAAATAGCAGTTTTCAGAATATATATCTGCTCACTTTATCAATATTTTTCTAAACTTTAAAGCATTAAAAAATTCTTTGTAGTCTTCTTTTTTTTTTTTTTTGATTTTTTTTTTTTTGGTTTTTTTTTTTTTAGATTTTTTTTTTTTTGAGTTGGAGTCTCACTCTGTCGCCCAGACTGGAGTGCAG
>NW_007259609.1:385481-422184 GCF_000164805.1 Carlito syrichta
CAGGCGGGTCTCGAACCCGCGGGCTCAGGCAATCCACTCACCTCAGCCTCCCAAAGGCGCGGGATTACAGGCTGAGCCACCGAGCCCGGCCTGTAGTCTTCTATGAATTATATTTGATTGTCACACTAAGAGTTCCAAATATTCTCCAACTTTAGTGCCAGCCTAAAAGGAGCTTTATCTTCTATTATGATATGTATATGTGTTAAGGTTTTAAAACAATAAATCAAAATAGGGTAATGATTAATATGTAGTATTTTCTAACACTTTTGTTATCTAAATATTTTTAGCCTCAGTATAATTACATGTAATAGACTTAGTGATTTACTATTCTTAAATGTTTGTTCTGACACCCAAATAAAAACACAATATTTTGGCTTTGGTTCGTTTATAAAAGCAAATCTTTATGTTTCAAAACAGCAAAATCTTTATGACTCATAATAGAACAGCTAGATAAATGATAAAAAGTAAACTGGACAACTTGTAATAAATAATAGGTTCTGTTGGATCCCCTTAGTTTCACCAAAAAAATGTAAGTGACAATGATGAACTTGATCGACAAATGCTATGTATGTTCTGACTGTTCCACCCACCAGTGCTATTCCCCTGTTTCTCTCCCATTCCCAGTTTCTTACCCTCTTCTTGGGACTCCCTATTCCCTGATACACAACAATATTGAAGTTAGACCAACTAGCAATCCTACAATGGCTTTTAAGTGTATAAATAAAGGAAAGAATCTCGCTTTAAATCAAAAGCTAGAAATGATTACACTTACTGAGGAGAGTATATTGAAAGCCAAGATAGACAGAAAACTAGACTTCTCATGTCAAAGTTAGCCAAGTTATGAATGCAAAGGAAAAATTCACCAATCTAGATGTCATTAAGAACTTTTGTAATTCATGGGAGGAGGTCAAAATATGAACATTAACAAAAGTTAGGAAGAAGTTGATTCCAACCTTCATGGATACTTTGAGGGGTTTAAGACTGCAGTAGCAGAAGTAAGTGCAGATGTGGTAGAAATAGCAAGAGAACTAGAATTAGAAGTGGAGTCTGATAACGTGATGGACTTGCTGTAATCTCACGATAAAACTTAAATGGATAAGAATTGCTTCTTATGAATGAGTAAAGAAAGTGGTTTCTTGAGATGGAATCTATGCCTGGTGAAGAAGTTGTGAACACTGTTGAAATGACAACAAGGGGTTTAGAATATCATACAAACTTAGTTGATAAAGCAGGGCAGAGTTCGAAAGGATTGACTGCAATTTTGAAAAAAGTTCAGCTGTGGGTAAAATGCTATCAAACAGCCTTGCATGCTACAGAGAAATCTTTTGTCAAAGGAAGAGTCAATCAATGTAGCAAACTTCATTGATGTCTTATTTAAGAAATTGCCGCAAACACCCAACCTTCAGCCACCACCACCCTGATGAATAAGCAGCCATCAGCATTGAGACTAGACTCTCCACCAGCAAAAAGATTATGACTAGCTGAAGGTGCTTTTTAGCAATAAACTGTTTTTAAATGTAGATAAATATATTTTTATATAATGCTATTCACACTCAATAGACTATGGTATAGTATAAACATAACTTTGATACGAACTGGGAAACCAAAAAATTTCACATGACTAACTTTATTGCAGTGGTCTGGAACTGGATCCACAATGTCTCCAAGGTGTGACTATATATTATACGGCAATAAAACATTTCTTATAAAAAATAAAGTCATGTGTCTAGATACCACCTAGCATAACTACAATATCTATCCCGAAGCAAACAGATTATAATTTCTAATACTAGGTGGTATGGGAGTGGGGTGATATTGCAAATTTTGCTGAATCAACCCAGAAAAAAACCTGAAAGAAATAGACTTTTATACTCGTATCTCATCACTTCATTTCAAATTAAAAGTGATCTGACAAGAAATAACACAGTTTTAATAGGTTTAAGCCCAACTCTTCTAACTGTGAAAAAATAATTTTCCCCTGGCAAGTGATTTACATAAATCTCTTAGTAGAATAAGATTTTAAATCTAAATCATTTTTATAATTATCAGTAAATGAATATGTAACTCAAGTAATTTTCCAAGAGTTCTATATTTGTAGCATGTTCAAAATAATGTCTTAACGTCTTTCCTAGTCAGTATAATAGAAATAGAAGTATTCCTCTTTATCCAGGTTGTTAGGATTAAATAGGAAAATGCATATAAAACAAATACAACAGTGCCTGGCACATAGCAGGGGTTCAATAACTGCTAGCTATTTGATCATCATCTTAATCATTATAGTCATAATTCCTTTTATCCAAGTTAAATATATATATTGAGCATTCAATTCTAATTTAATAGAAAAATTGGAAATTTGATGTTTGTATTCAAAAAGGCACAGTGATGCATAGATTAAAAGTAAAATATATTTAGATATCTGTTCAATAGTTAAGTTAAATTTGAAAATGTTTTTCTATTTTTTATGCTATCACAAGAATTAGTTTTCATCTCTATCACTGTACTTGAAATTCTCTTGAAGAACTTGAAATTCAAAAGACTACAAAAATTGCTTTAATTAGTATTAATAGCTACCAATTATTGCATAGCTACTATGTGCTATGAAGCTGTTATTATCTTAGTTTATAAATTAGAAATCACTCACAAATTAAAGAATTTATACAAATGCAAAAGTTGTTAAGTTATACAACTGAACAAACCATGTTTTGGAGATGCCAAATTGTTCTATCTACCATGCAATGCTACCTCATATGGTAGCATTAGAATTCATCCATTCTATTACTGGTAGTACTAGAATTCATCCATTCTATTACTCATAGTTACATTGTCAAATGACACTATTCAAAGAGTAAAAAAGCAAACTACAGAGGAGAAGATATTTGTAAAACATATATCTAAATGCTTCCTATCTAGAAAATATATATAATTTATAAATCAAGAATTTTTTTAAAAGACAACCCTGTAGAAAATGAACAAAAGATTTGAAACAGGTACTTCAAAAGAGAGGACATGCAAATATCAACAAACATATCAAAAAAGACAATTTCATTAGGCATCAGGGTGATACTATTAAATCATAATAAGATACCACTATAGTCAAACTAGAATGCCTAATTGAAAAAAACTGAAGATACCAAGTGTTGACAAAAATGTGAAACAATAGAATTTACACACACTGTGGATACAACTACTTTGTAAACTGGTACAACCACTTTAGAAAGCTATTTAGCAAAACTGTTCATTGCGGTTTCAACCATAATATTCCTTAGCTGGTAATGCTATAGTTAGAGCTATTCCAAGGCACTAAAGACCTTAGCTATAATTTTCCTGTTTCTAACAAAATGGAAGTGCTATTTAGTCAACAATCACTTAACACCTAAACTATCACAGACACTGTAGCATGATCTGAGGATACAAAGGATTCCGACTTTATTCTTCCCTGCATTTCACTCTGAGACGCTTCCTCTTGCCCTTTGGACTTTTTGAAAATGTTTCTATTCTGTCATTATTCAAATTATCAAAACATTTCAAAATATTTTTACTTTGGAGTTAATGTCCAAATGTCATTTAAGTACAACTTATTTTTAGTAAATTATATTTGCTAATTAAAATATAAATATGCTTGGATGGGAGAAAGTCCAGACTTTATATTAGATGCCATTACAGCATTTACATATTATTGAATAATAATATATAATGTGTACAACTATCTCTGAAACACAATGATAAAATTTAAATTGATATCTTCCTTCATAAAAGTCTAGCAATAGTAAAATTAGAATGGCCATGTGCTATGAGTTTAAAGATATAAACACTAAAAGAGTACACATTTTACATAACCAAAATCAGTACTGTCTCCACTTTAAGTACAAAATTGCATCGCAGAATTTTTTTTTTTTAATTTTGTGTTTTAAAGATGTGGGTACAATTCAGGGTTAGGTATACAAATGTTCATTATGCAGGTACCCTTGTTGACGAGGTATGCTCCCCCTCCCCCTGCAGATTCCCACTACTGCCAATCCCACCTGTCCCTCCACCCCCCAGGAGTTTCCCACTACTGCCAATCCTTTTCTTATAGTATTACAATAATTGTTAAGGCCTGCTTATGAGTGAGGACATGTGAAACTCAGTTGTTTCTGCAATATTATTATCTCAGTATTATAGCTTCTAAGTCCATCCAAGTTGCTGTGAAGTTCATAATTTTGCCCTTCTTTATGACTGCCATCACAGAAATTTCTGACTACAATATAGCTATCTTGTTTCTATTTCTTTTTGTACAATACTTAAATAACTTTATTTCAACTTTAGGCAAGTGAATCACTTACATAACATGGCAAATGCATATTAGAAAAATATAAATGCTTAATCTATCTTTATGATGCATGACAGAATGGATCTGTGTTGTTCAAGTAACTCTTGTACAATATAAAATACAAAATATTTTTAAGATATAAAATATTGGAGAGTATTACTTGAAACAATACTTTAAATTATAGCAAATTTTTCTGGAACAAGATAATGGTCACTCACGTTTGTGAAAACACATGTTAACTTTCACTGCTTCACAATCCTTCAACATAGTCAATTGCTTAATTGACATTTATCTATATTCAATTGTCTCACCAAAATCATTTGTAATGAAAATATCTCTTTAAAATTATGTCTTAACACATTGTATTTACCATCTGCTGGTTGCCCACCAGTAATTGTACAGTGAAGATCAACTATCATATCTGCCCACAATTGTCAACTAGCAAAGGATAATCGTAGTCAAAGAAAATCAGCCAGAAGAAAATGAAAAGCTGCTAAGTTTCATGACTGGCTGGCTATAGGGCATTCTTCTGTGCCATTCCCCATAGAGCTTACTCTTTCTGTAAATTGGGAATTTTTCCAGAAAAGCTGTCAAATGATGAACTATTTAGGTTCTCTATGTATATAATTTGAATTAACATATAGAGTCCATAAATTCTATATGTTAGTAATAGTAAATAGTAAACTAAATATCCATAAATATTCATGCAAGAAGTAATTATTCAGAACTAACCAGTTAGTGCTATGATTACTTAGTCCTGTTCTATATAGGTATTCTAAATATATGCATGAAATAGCATCACTTGATAACATACATGAAGGACTAGGTTAAACAGAGTAATTTTTTACTAATAAACTTTGATAAGGACTGATAACTATGAATTCTATTCTAATTAAATTTTTAAGAGCAAAACTCTATGCAAAGGGGTTAGGCCATAAATTATTGTCCCCACATTGTGGACAACATTACTCAGAGCTTAGGCAGTAAGATTTTAGTGGGTGCTATAAAAATGGTGGGTTGAATTGTTGCTCAAAGGAACTTCAATATTTAGTGAAAATCTTCAATCGTAAAATTTAAGCCAATTTGAATTTGTTTAAATTGGTGTTCCTACTTATGTTAAACAATATATTTCTGCACTTATAAAAATTGCTGAACTACTATGTTAGTTAGCATAAATTTTAAAGAAGATTCATAATACAAAAGATTCCTTTAAATCTTTACTTCGGTCGGGCTCGGTGGCTCAGCCTGTAATCCCAGCACTTTGGGAGGCCGAGGTGAGTGGATTGCCTGAGCCCGCGGGTTCGAGACCGGCCTGGGCAACTTGGTGAGACCTCATCTCTACTTTAGCCGGGCGTGGTAGCACGTGCCTGTAGTTCCAGCTACTTGGAAGGCTGAGGCGGAAGGATCGCAGGAGCCCAGCAGATCGAGGCTGCGGTGGCGGGAGCGGCCATTGCACTCCAGTCTGGGTGACACAGTGAGACTCCAACTCAATCAATCAATCAATCAATCAATCAATCAATCAATCTTTACTTCAGCAAACATGCTAACTGTAACAACTACGGTGTGCCTGCACACCAGACACCCGATCTTGCAAGATCACCATTAAAGTCTCACTTCTGCTACTGCAAAAAATAAAATCTTTACACCTCCATGTTCTTTTTCCCAACCAAACCCCCTTCCAGCTATACATAATGTAGTAATATCACAACTGGTTTATAGAAATTTAATATAATACATTATATTATATTAACATAAATGTGATCTTTTTGTTTTGCAATATTTGCATATCCTCCTTCACACACCATCAACTCTTGGTATATGAAAATGGCCACTCCTCATTTTCAAGGATAACCCAATATCTAATTCTAATTCAATTCAGCAATTATTTTTTAGATTTTTGCTAATCTTACCAATATATGATTTAATTTGTGGATATTTAGTTTACTATTTACTATTGAGAACATATAGAATTTATGGACTTTATATGTTAATTCGAATTATATACACAGAGAGCCTAAAAAGTCTATCATTTGATAGCTTTTTTGGAAAAATCCCCATGAAGAAAAACTAGCATCTCTTTTTCTCTCTAATTTTTATTAAATACTACAATATTCTTCCATTTTTGTATATGTCCTATCATACTTTGCAATGAATAGTGAGGTTTTTTTTCCCTCCTTCTCTCTCAACCTCATTTTTAGATCATTAAAGATAGGCCATATCAATCACAGAATCTTTTTTATAAGCCAATATCATTTCATTACTAAAAAAGAAAAATGTTTGAAAAATAGCATCTGTCCCACCTCTTCAGTATAAATTATTATTAATGTGTTTCTTAATATTGGAAATGTCAGAAGTCCCATAAATTATCAATATTTATTGACTGTTGAGATATCTCAGACATTTTGATTGTCTGTTTTTAGTTTTTCTGTTACAGTAAGACAGATAAATTTGGTGCCATTCTCAGAGCAGTAGCATTTAATTCTGACTACAGATTAAAATGACGTGGGAGGTTTTTAAAAATATCTCAAATAGTCTAACCCACTTAATTGATCTGGTATAGGCTCTGAATGATGCAATAGTTTCCAGGATGATTCTCGTAAACACTCATGACTGAGAATCACTGGTCTGCAGAATTTCTTTATTTCCTAGAATTTTAATTTTTTTAATTCAAATAAATTCTTGATCGGCCACTATTGAAAAGCATAAGGTTACGTATATATACATTCATGAATCAGATATACCCTGCCCTCAAAGACTTTATAATCTATATAACTAGCAAAGAAGGCACTCAAATAGTCAAATTTCCTGTACTGATTGTGTTAAATGTAACAAGAGAAACCATAAGGTCAGTGTGTCATTCACTCCTACAAAATATTTCAAGTAACTCTCTTGGCATATGCAAGGTTCCCTTTCTTAGCCACTCTGCACTGCCATATGTTCATTCCCTGATTTCTGGTTCTATTTTCATCTAATTTTACAATGTGGGAGGGGCGTATCAAGCCAGATTCTACCAATGTCTTCTAAGAGTGCACATGACCACTTATGACCTAATCCCGGAACTGCACCCACCACACATCTTTAAAACAAAATACATTTTTAAAAAGTTCTTCCATTCTAAAAAAAGAAATACAAGTCTTAATTAAAATTGTTAGTGCCCAACATCCCCAAATATTAGAAGAGATTCTAGTTTTTTTTCTCAATGTGTGGTGGTTAATCTATTTCCTAGGAAATAGATATGCTGCTAAAAGTCACTGAAGCTCTTTGAGCTGATAGAGCAAATCATGGGCTATTCCAATCCCAGAAGAAAATACATGCAAGGCACAAAATGAAAAGGAGGAAACAATGACTTAAAATGATCTTGAATACTTTAAATATTGCCCTGTATTCTGAGAAAATATGCATGATTGTGAATTTGTAATATTATCCATTAGAGGTGAGGAAACTTAACTCTCTGCATCATATTTGAGAATGGAAAATTGTAAATTTAATTTCATTTTTGTCAGTCATTTCATTGACAAAGGAGAGTGGCAAGTTATCTTGACCCTGTAGAAGCAGTAACCACTTCAGGTCCACAGGGTTAGCCATGCATTCACCTCTCTAATCTACTTCTTTTAAGTGAGATAGGTCTTTCAGGGGGTGGGGAGGAATGTCTTCAGCAGAAAGCAAAGAAAACAGTAAGGCCAATATGTGATTATTATTTAACATTATCTTACACGGAAAATAACAGTGACTTTACTAAAAAGTTCATTTTTCCTGAGTTTGTCTCTGGAGTTTCTAGATCTTTCACTTACTGTATCATAAATAAAATCCATTTAGTGACTGAGGGTCTTGTGGGGAGATGGTAATTCCCTGACTTTTGACCAATAAGACCCCTAAAGCATTCAGCGTCTTGACTCAGAACTGCTTAAAACTTTCTAGGGAAGAAGTTATGTAACTTGGTCATCGATAGTAGGGAGTAGAGGGTGAAAAAATAATGAACTGGAATTACTACTATACCCACTGGAAGTCTATTACACATAACATTCGAAATAAGTAATCAGAATGAGGTTGGTGCCTAGACTGAAACAAGGCTTAGCTATAACTACACTTAAGAAATGTAGGCTACAACTACTGTCCTTAAGTTTCACCTTATGGATTGATACCAAACTACCTCAGTAGTATAAAATAGAGAGTTACATTAGATGGTAGAGTCTAGAACACTATAAATGTTAGAGGGTAGAGAAGATGTTTTGGAAAAAATAAATTAAAATTAAATCTTAAAGGATTACCAACATTCAGACTGGGAGAACAGGGAAGATGATTTATCCCAGGCATAGGGTATATAATAAAAATCACAGAGGTAAGAAGAGAACAAGCAGGTACATCCCTGGGCACCAAAGAATATAGTGGCAAATAAGATTTCCTAAATATGGTCAAGTCAGACTGTGGTTGCTTCAGTGACTGGGTAAAACCCTTGTGTCTCATTTAATACTTTCAAGGAGTGATTAAGTGGAACTCTAGGCAACCGCCAAGTTCAAAGCTGAAAAATATCTGTGGCTAAATTATATAAACAGATGGCACTAAAGTATTCTTATCACTAGCTACCATGTATTGAATGTCTATATTTGGAAGCACATGGCAAGTGCTCACAACAGCATAATGATATAGCCACTATTTAACCACATCTACAGGTAAGAAAGCTGAGGCTCAGAGCAGTTAAATTCACTCAATAAATGAGCAAATTAAGATCTGAATGTATGTCTATCTCAGAGCCCATATACTATTCTGCTTTCTCTAATATTGAGGATGGCTTTGGTTTTGGACAAAGAGATTATGGAATATTCTCCCCAGGTTCTTCATCCTTCTTACTTGCCCTCAGTATCTAGAGAAAAAGCCTGGGTTCAGTAAGTTCAGCAAATGCTGACTGATTGGCTCTACAATTTTTGAGCTCCTCCTTTCTGCTTGGGCCTCCTCTCATGTGCTGACAGACTCAGGAAAGAGGGAAGAAAGTAACAATTACAGTATACTATGGTATATGCCAAGGTTGAGTAAATGACTAGAAGAATGAATAACATGTAAACAGTCCATTTAACACAATTTAGTAAAGTATTTGAAATTGTAATAGTGGTTAAGAACATAGCTTTAGAGTTTGACTTTATCTTGAATCCCATTTCTGTATTATAAATTGTATGGCCTTTGACTAGTGATTTACTTTCTCAAAACCCCAGATTATTTACCCATGAAATAAAAATTTTAGCGAATTAACTTCTGAAATGGTTACTTCTCTAACCCTGCATGAAAAACCTAGTTGTTTAAATGATAAATAAAAGGACAGGATCCGCTTTATTTATAAGATTTACCATATGTCAAACACTTGTGAAAAACTTTTCCTTTCATAATTTAATTCTAAATTCACATTTCACATGTAAGAAAATAGCTGGGTGCAGTGGCTCACACCTGTAATCCCAGCACTTTGGGAGGCAGAGAACCACCTGAGCCCAGAGACCCAAGACCAGCCTGGGCAACATGGTGAGACCTCGACTCTACAATAAGTTACAAAACTTAGCCATGCATGGTGGTGCAAACCTCTACTTCCAGTTACTTGGAATGCTGAGGCAGAAGAATCACCTGAGCCCAGCAGGTCGAGACTGCGCTGGCCGTGAGCATGCCACTGCACTCCAGCCTGGGTAATAGAGTGAGACTCTGACTCAAAAAAAAAGAAAGAAAGAAATGGAGGCATTATAATGTTAAAATCAAAATAGTAACTATTGGAGACAAGTAAGGACAAGATTTAATAATCAAAGAACAAAAACAAACAAATCAGGTCCACACTGACAAAGCTATATGAAAAATAATTAAAAGAAAGTTTTTGCCCTGTGCTGACCCAGCAAGGATACCAGATGAACCCTCAGCTGAGTGGTGTTCTGTTTCCCCTTGTTTATGAAATACAAGCAACAGAACTCTTATACTTGTAAAGTCATTTTTTGTTCTTTATCACATATTGCTTTTAATGTCCTTTAGTCTCTTAAATATAGATTCTTTTTTCTCAAATAAATGATTAGCTCTTGAAGGCTACAACATTTTATATTTTCCATACTTAGAAATGACCTTAAGTATTATACTTATTGACTATTCAATGGGATGGTTTATATAATATCTAATAGTAAGGTAATCCTTTTCAGTACTATGATAATAATCTTTAGAAAAGAGAGCTACATTCTTTAGCTTACTTTGAATAAGCCCGAAGCAATATTGTATACTCTAGGTAAATGCTGGATAAATGATTATTAACAATGAGGAAGTAAAACTCATTGTTTTAAAAAGATTTTTCTAAATCGTACCCCACATCTTTAAAATAAAATATATATTAAATAAATAAATAAAAAGATATTAATCAGCACCTTCACATTAATAACATTCAATTTTGCTTTCTTTTTTTAATAGAGCATAAGAGGAGTTATTTCTCTAATGTTTTGCATCAATATTTATATCACTATTAAACCAAACTCATATACATATATGTATATATACATGCACATGTATATATATGTGATGTTTTGAAAACACATGAATTCTTTCTTGACACTGAAATATGTGTCCTTTCTGGGGGTACTGGATATCTGGTGTTTGCCCTTCCAGATCCATTTTTCATCTTTCTTTTCCCTGCTTTGCTCTTGTAAACTGACCTTTAGGAATGGCATCTATTTGCATCTGTGTCCTCTGGCTTCTGTTGGGTTCAACCAATGGGAGACGCCAATAGGAGACTGAAAGGGTGGAGAGGTTGATTGGGGTATTTCCTACCTCAGCTGTTGCTCCTTTGTCTGCTACCAGTCAGTCATCTGTGTCTCTTTACAAAAGTCTCAGGTGGTCCCCCTCCATGGCTACTCTTTCGAGTTCTGGGATTACCTCCTTCCCCTTGTCCCTTTTAACCCGGAATTCCGATCGCTCCCAACTAGTACTATCCCTGAGGATACTCTCCCTTTTTTGCTTTTCCTAAACCCTGCTTACAGTTTTGTAAATTTTACGTTTCCTCACTAACACAAACACATCAATATCACCGAGCAGGTGTCAAAAAATGATTATCCAAGCATCTGCCCATGAAACAAAAACAAAATGTGTTCACAAAGTATTTCAAAGCTTAGGCATAAGGCCAGTGTTTATTTCTATAATTGAGTCCATTTTTCACTAACACATAGGATATGCATCCTTAATTATGCACGCAAAACACTAAGGGCAAGTTCCATTTCCCTAGTGCTTATGATGAATTAGAGTTTTTCAAAAGACACCAACAAGAAAAGTTCACCAAAAGCTGTTACAAATCGAAGCATAGAAAGATCTTGAGTAGTAATTAGCTTTGCGTATTTTTCTATTCCATGACTGTTGTAATAAAGCCTGTCTTTGGATGCAGCAGAAGCGTTAATACATTATGCATTCTGGTGTTTGGTTTATGTTCAGAAACATCAGAAAGTTTAAATAACTCTGTAGTTATTTACACATTTAGAGAAACTGCTCCCTGAAATAAATGTTGAAATTTAAAAGTAAATACATTTGAAAAATCTGCATTCTTTGTGTTCCTTGCTTCAGAAATGCTGCCAAAGGAATTATTTGTCAGCTAATAACCTCTTTTGCAAAACAAATATTTAAATATGTTACTTTCTCAAAAATATTGGAACAAATGGAATCCCTTATTTTGACCATGTGTTTTTCTAAAGAAAAGAAGTAAAGCATAATAGAAATAATATTGATATGGCAAAGATTTTCTTCTAAAATAATCCAATAGGCTTTTAAAACAAAATCTCATGAGCATACATTTCCCCATTCACACTGCTGTAGTCATGGAGACCAATCTCTGGCACATTTGATGGTGTAACCTACACATCTTTCTAGCCCGAAAATTCCGTTGTTGCCATGGAAACTGCCAGTCACTAGCCTTTCTATTCCTCGATGATCCCACAGATACCACTGAATTTCAGCTACGATTTTCCTAGCCTTTAGCAATCTTAAGGATTTCAGGCAATGCCAGGAAGAAAAACAAAACAAAACTCTTGGTGCCTTATACCTAAATGTTTCAAATTGTTTCAGATAGCAAATTATGTGAAATTTGCACAATATTAGGAATAATTAATTTTAATAAAATTCAAGGTGAGCCTTAACATTGTTCAGGCACTCTCAGGAGTCTAAAATAAAAGATTACTGCTAAGTCTTTTTTTAAAAAAAATCAAGACATAAAAGGCATTAATTCTTTAATCAATAAAAAAAAGTTCCAAATAAAAGAGAAAAAAGAAATACTTCATGTAATGGACTTTGAAGTCTATCCCTTGCGGCAAAATGTAACCAAGAAGTTACAAAATGTTGACTCTTCCGTGATAACTCAATAAAGAGTTAGTTACATTACACCCTACTTTGGAAGTGAAAATAAATTTACCTCCATATTAGTCTCTTTGACATTCTCAAAATATTAATCTAGAAAACCAATTATTTCTGAAAATGATTACTTAAATTATTTCTTTAATAACTACTTTTTTAAAAGAACACAATTAAAATGTATATATAATTTGATACCCAACATGATATATGCAAAAATCTAAAACTAGCCTGGTAAACTTAATGTATAGAACTTTTAAATTGACCTGGAACATTCTTTATTTGAATTAGATGATTATATTCAGAATTCAGGAGTCTACACAAAGATCCAGATTTTTATTTATTTATTTATTTATTTATTTTTTATTTTTTATTTTTTTTTTATTTTGGGTTGGAGTTTCACTCTGTCACCCAGACTGGAGTGCAATGGCCGCTCCCGGCCACCGCAGCCTCGACCTGCTGGGCTCCGGCAATCCTTCTGCCTCAGCCTTCCAAGTAGCTGGAACTACTAACTTCTCACAAAGTACTGAAAGATCTAAAAACACTGAGTCTGAGTCTGTTTTTCCAAATGACTTATCTTCCATTTTCCACAATCTCTGTCATTCCAAATCATGTTACAACTAAACTATGACACTTATTCCAATTAAATGGCTAGTCCTTATCTATAACTTAAAAAAATTAGTTACTACATTTACATTCCACTGATTATCTATTATTTTGAAGTGAGTCTTAAAAATATATAGGCATAAATCAACAAAAAGTAGTGATCACTTAGATGTGGAAATTGAATGAAATTAAGAATGACTAACATTTCTGGTTTAGTTAGGGGAAAGGGGCAAAGAAGTGGTGGGCTATTCCTTAAGAATATATTCAGAGGGGCCAAGGTAGCAGACTTAAAGAGAATAAATCTAAAAATGGTGGCTTTACAATGTCTGTACAATATCAAGGTACAGATATACCTGGTAGTCAATTGGATGTTGAGGGTGTGTATATATAACTAACTTTCATTGATTTTCATGCTGTTAGTAATGGTCATCCCTAAAAAGCTAACATTGTATGATATTATTTATTATATAATACTAGATCAGTCAATATACAATTGGATGGTAGCTTAAGTCATGAATAAGGCCTCAAAATATTACTTTATAACAATATATTTAACAAATATTCAAAACCCTGGAATCATATTATAAAACTTCTCAAAAAAAATGGCAATGTTCCATAAAAATCAGATTGATTCTTAGTTTGCCATGTGGTTGACTGACAGACATGTACACAAATACATTTGTCCTTTCTAGTAAGTGCATGTGATCTTCCACTGGCACTGAGAGCATACACTGAGTAACAATCAGAATACTGGGAAATGTACTTGTATGCTGCCTTTCCCAGTGATGGCATTTACCCAACTGATGATTCTTGCACTCTTTAACTAATCATATAACCTATCAAAATAAGTTAGGTTAAATTCAAGGGAAGAAAGAGACCAAGAATAAATAGATCAACAATCTATGAGTATAAAGAGATAAAATAGACACAATTTTTAAAAATTTAGATCGCATAAAAAAGGTAATGGCTTCTAGATTATGATGGAAAGTAAGCCAGTTAAGAAGCTTCCTCAATAGCTCCAGGAGTCACTGCATTAGAGACCATAGAACACCAAAGATCACAAAACATGATGGTTTCTGAATTCTAAATTCTCATGGGCAAACAGAGTCAGATAATTGAGACTGATTTTTAATTTGATAGTAGTAAATTATCTGAAGGACCTAGTGTGGGCAGATGCACAGATATTCAAAAGTAACGGGAGCCTAAATATCATATCTTAGTCTATATTTTGAGCCATGTTATTTTGCATCTATAAATTGAGTCTATGAAGAGGTTTCTTAAAGTTCAAGACAATGAAAGAGGAATATTTGAATCTTTATGAAAACGAATGTTAATGTCACAATTTCTCAAATTAATATTGGATGTTTATCCACCTTACTTTTAGTATAGTCGGTAAAGTAGAAAAAAGAAAATGGAAGCCTTCTTTTGAAACATCAATTTTTTTGTTGTTTTAAATATTATTTGTTTCTTATTGAAATATGTATAATATTAAATAATGTGAGAAGCAAAACAAGTCAGATAAGGCATTAACATAGCCTAACACATAGTAAGCTCTCGAGGAAGGCTACCTACCTCCATTATTAGATACTTTTACCACAAATTAATTTTTGTATAAAAATGGCATCAAAAACCAAAAGCCCATCTCCAGAAATAACCACTATTAGCATCAAAATACATATTCATCAAGACATGAAGGGTCACAGATGCATACATCTGTGTAAAATCTCTCTGTATAAAAATAAGATCATGCTTTACACATTATAGCATGCTTTTCTATTCAATTACATATTATGAATATATTTCCACAACAAAATATATATTTATCTACCTCTTCCAATAACTCTTCAATTGCCAAAAAAATATTCTTTGGACAGCTCTTGTTCTAAGAAGCTGAAGGGTTCTTTTCCTGTCTTCAAAGAACCACAGTAATCAAAGGCTTGTTAGTCAGGGATTTCTGTGCTACTGTCGGGAAGATCTTGGCAGCACCCATCTTATGTAGTTAGGAAAAAGAAAAGAGAAACGATGAGATACGATGAGCTAGGGCAGGGAGGTGGGGGGGACCCTTGCCTTTCATGTTTGTATGTTTACAGTCTCATACAGAAACACATAGAGACTCACAAAGTTTAGGAGAATAAAAATAGTAAAAGAGCATTATGTCTTTTTTTTTTTTTTAAGAAAAGTACAGAGTCTGGCCATACAATCACTTCTATCTAAGAAAGTCCAATTAAGCCTAGGCAATGAGGAAGACTTAAAATAAAAATGGAAAAAGTGAAACAAAAAAAATTAGCCACAAATCCCTTCCCACCAAACTTCTGAGATAGAGCCTTAGGGTACACGCATGGAATTTGCTGTATTATCTCAGCCAATGCACAAAGGAAAACCAATGACATATGGAAAAAAAAATCTCTTTTTTAAAAATGCAAGTCATGGACACTGAAGCAAAAATTAATCCATGCTTCTTCCAGATATGCCTATTTCAGTCTTGAGAATGGTTGACATAGTATATTATATAGCCTATAGACACATTTTACTAGCCACTCTATTCTGTATCAGCTCTACATATACCAGCCAAAGGAGACTGTAGCTTCGGAGCAAAGTCATGTAAAACTCAAGAATAACAAAAAGAATTATTTTCTTCAATTTCCTTAATGTGCCTTCAGTGTCCCAGGAGAGATTACACTAACAGTTTGAGGAAATGCACATTTGCAGCCCAGAACTCAGGGATCAAGGGAGTCTATTGTTTTTCAGAGAAACCAAAATGAGATATCTGGGAACTTAAACCAATATGAACAGGTTTGGCCACTTACAAAGTTTCATGTCCTGCTGTAAAAATTCTTAGAGCGAAAAAAGAAGAAAAAAACAAAATGTTACATGATAAAAATAAGAGATGGTCTTATTTCCATATGAAATTTAAACAACCCATCTAAAAAACTTATTTAATAAAACATTTTAGACAAAACCACATTGGTGAAATGCAAATATACAGGCATGCATGCATACACACATATATTCATATATATATATGTTCATTTACATTCTCCATATATGACCCATATGAGATAAACGAATACCAATAGATATCCATAGACAGATAGATATCCATAGATAGATAAGATCGATAGATAGGTATCCATAGATAGATATTCACAGATAGATATCCACAGATAGACCAATATCACTAGTATGTATATTTATATAAATAAAAGGCAAAATGATTAGGAGTCTATTCAAAGTAAGAAAGAAAAGAAGAGGAGGGATGAGATAAAATGGATTTACTATGCCAATTTTATTATACACATAAACTAGGGAAATAATAATAATCTAAGTATGTAACTGAGTATATAAAAAATAATAAGCCAAGTATAATAATAACTAGGGAAAGAATAATAAACTAGGTCCCTCATCTAGGTCAACAGTTGAACTTGGCCCTTGAATTCTGAATAACACTTGTATTTCAAGTTTTCCAAATTTCAGCATCAGTCACTTGCAAATTTTATATTCTGACCATTTTAAATAAAGAGTTCATGTCATTGGTTCAGCTATAGACAAGATTCTTCTTTCTACAAGCTTCATAAATAACAATCAGAGCCAGGCTCTGTAGCTCAGCCTGTAATCCCGCGCCTTTGGGAGGCTGAGGTGAGTGGATTGCCTGAGCCCGTGGGTTCAAGACCTGCCTGGGCAGCAAGACCTCATCTCTACAATAAATCAAAAAAAATCAGCTGGGCGTGGTAGTGCATGCCTGTAATTCCGGCTACTTGGAAGGCTGAGGCAGAAGGATCGCCGGAACCCAGAAGGTTGAGGCTGCGGTGGCCAGGAGCGGCCACTGCACTCCAGTCTGGGTGACAGAGTGAGACTCCAACTCAAAAAAAAAAAAAAATAGCAATCAGTACTTTCTCTTTTAGATAGTTTATAACTGGAAATTACCTTGAGGAGACCGTCTAACAGAGTCTTACCTCATCCTGATTGTGCATGACTCTCTCTAGGTTTCTCTCTAAAAATGTATTAATTAAATCTGTCAGTCAGTTATTGATTCTCAAATATTCATTAAACACTGCAAATACTATAAGCCAGATAGTATGCTTGGTTCTGTAGTAACGACAGCAAATGATATCAACGTGGTCAATGTAGTGGGGTTTTAACTCTGGCAAAGGTGCAAAAATTAAACACTAAACTACAGGAGTACTTTTTCATTACAATTGTGACAAGTGCTGCAAAGGAGAAGTATGGAATACTAAGAAAAGGGCCCTAGTGAGCATGGGGAAAACTACAGTTCAAACAAAGATTAAAGAAGACTTAAAGTCCACTAGAACAAAAGAAGCCACAATAGAATGAAGAGGTGAAGGTGTTGAGACACAAAGTCAGAGATACTTACTATACACATCCAAATGAATAACACATGAGTAGCCGGGCTCTGTGGCTCAGCCTGTAATCCCTTTGGGAGGCTGAGGTGAGTGGATTGCCTGAGCCCGCGGGTTGAGACCCGCCTGGGCAGGCGAAACCTCATCTCTACAATAAATCAAAAAAAAAAAAAAAAAAAAAAATCAGCCGGGCGTGGTAGCGTACACCTGTAGTTCCAGCTACTTGGAAGGCTGAGGTGGAAGGATCGCCGGAGCCCAGCAGGTCAAGGCTGCGGTGGCCGGGAGCGGCCACTGCACTGCAGTCTGGGCGACAGTGAGACTCCAACTCAAAAAAAATAAAAAATAAATAAATAAACACATGAGTAAATAAGAAAGCAAACAGTCTTTCTAGTCTTGATGATTTCAAATGACTGTCATTTGTCATTAACATTCCCAAGACCATTCTTGCCTGAACAAAAAGAGGAAGGGAATCAATATGAGCGTCTATTATAGACTAGGCACATCCTTGAATTCTTCACATGTGTTCTCTTTTTTTTTTTTTGAGTTGGAGTCTCACTCCCTCGCCCAAACTGGAGTGCAGTGGCCGCTCCCGGCCACCGCAGCCTCGACCTGCTGGGCTCCGGTGATCGTTCCGCCTCAGCCTTCCGAGTAGCTGGAACCGCAGGCGCGCGCTAGCACACCCGGTTAATTTTTTTTATTTATTTATTGTAGAGATGAGGTCTCACCAAGTTGCCCAGGTGGGTCTCAAACCCGCCGGCTTACGCAATCCACTCATCTCAGTCTTCCAAAGCGTGGGATTACAGGCTGAGCCACACATGTGTTCTCTTATTTGAACTACCCAACAAACCTGAGAGAAGGGTATTATTATCATTGTTTATATTTCACACAATAGGAAACAGAAACTAAAAAGATGAAAGGTGACTTGTCTAGAACCAGAATTGAAGTCTGAATAACTGACTCCACAATACTATTCAGGCAACTACAACTGTCTACCTCCTTTTCATTTTTGAAAAAAAGAAAAGTCAAAATATATAAAGATTCTCCTAAGATATTATATGTTCTCAAAAAATAGTTATTTTTTTCTATCTTAAATATACGTTAATAATGTTTAATTATTACTCAAATTAAAATGACTTTAAGATTCTAATTTATAAACATAATGATCAAGCTCTATCAAATGGTTTCGGAATTTTTCCACATGAAGGATGGTGAATAAATGAACTTTTAACTATAAAATCTTTTAAATTATTTTCAGGAAGTTTCATAAATTTGCAAATTTAAAAATTCAAATTTGGCTATGTCAAATCATTTGAAATTGAAATGATTTTCAATCATTTGGACAAACAAAAGTATCAATTTCTTATGATTCAACCTAACATTTTGTGCACTCTTACTGAATGTAAAGCATTCTTTTGAGCATAGGACGTTTACTAAGCACTTCATGCTCCTTCTGCTTGCTGAAGAGACAAGATATAATAGTTAAACATTTAAGCAACTATTAAATAACTCAATGTAGAGATATTTTAAAGCAGTACATAATTTGTAGCTAGAGGGCATAAAACAATATGATCAAAGGAGGAAGAAAACTTAGAAGTCATCTCTATGGGTTAAAGTGGCTTGGGCGGTCTTCATTAAAGAAAAAGTCAGTAGGATTTGAGTGAATCCATAGGGATTTTAAATGTGTATGTCGACAAAAGCCAATTAAAAGAGTATGACAACGAAAATTAGGGAAACCATAGTGAAACTGAAAATATGTGCCCCACATTCAAACTTTCCATTTAATTTAACAATGAACACTGTACCTACTTCAACACACACACACACACACACACACACACACACACACACACACACACACACACCTTCAGAAGAGAATTGGGACATCAGACAACTAGTCTGTGAACTTTGGTTAGAGTAAAAAATCAAAAGAGTCCACTAGCAGAAAAGCAAAGGCAAAGGAATGGAGAAAAGAAAATCAGAACAATGTCTGACAAGAAAGCCTTGGGCAATGTGGGTAGGAGATAGAAGGAGATATGTCAAGAAAAATGGTTGGCCACCATCTGGAAAGCCCTGAATGGAAGACTAACAGGTTTAAGCTGGACAACTTAAAGTTTCTCAAACGTGCCTTGGCGTGGTATTATTCTTTGTTCAGATTATCCTCTCCATTTTCAAAGTTTCTTACCCCATTTCTCTTCTTGGCAATATGCGTTCTTTGAGATATGGCTTTAAAGTAATATCTTCCAACAAACCTTCCCTACACCTCTCAGTCAGAAAGAATTACCATCGCTTTCTTCTCTCAGATTCAATGACCTTTCTTTATGTCTCTCAAGACTTAACAACACCTTCTATGTAGCACTATAGTTAACAATGTACATTTTTTTTTTCCAACTATGCTGTGAGTTTCTTGAGAGATTTCATCTAGGTAACAATTGTATCTATACAACATGGAGAATAGCATTCAAGATATGTTAGTTGAATAATTATTCAACTGAAAGCACTTTCCCCTCTAGGAAATAGAGAAAGTATTAAATGTTTTAGAATACATGTGAAATGTGATAAAAATGATGTTTTGGAAAGTTGTTTGGTAGGAATATAGAACAATATAGAAAAGAAACAAAAAATCTAGGTCATAAATTATTGGCCTGGAACAATCGAGATTAAAAGAAAGGAATAAATAAGAAAAGATTGGTTTTCTAGGGAGAATTTGAATTTGTTTTCTAGCATGGCCAGTGAGATGAAGATGTCAAAGATGATTGGACAGTGTTGAGTCTGTGGGGAATGGAATAAAGTAAAAGTAAGAAAAGGAGAGATTGATACAGGCCAAGGGAGTGAGAAAACGAATTGACTTTTAAACCTGTTGAGGTTTTTATAGCAATAACACTGTCAAGGGCATGCATAGAATTGAAGTTTGAGGGCAATCATTTCTTTAAACGAATTTCTACAAATTCTGAATAGCATAGTATGAAGTTAAATGCACCATGCACCGAGAAAACAATATCTATTTCTAGTCTCATGTCCCAGGACAGTACCTGGTGTATGTCAAAGAATAAAATAAATGAGATAGTGCTGGGGCAAGAAAAAAGGGAAATGTTGGTTAAGTGGTACTTGAGGGTGTTTATGGGGAGAGTTTGGTAAACTTTAATTTGAGGATGGAAACGTGAACAGAAGGATGAAAATACCTTAAGGAATAAGTGGGAAATCACCAAAGAAAATGTTTGGCTCCCTCCTGATTGTGCACCAAGTCATTAGTATCCACAGGAAAAGAGACTTGTCTCTAGACTCTGAAAATGTGGGTCTCATAGTTTTGCCCAAGTTAATAACCTAAACTTTTCATACTCCTTGCAACCATACACAGTCAATTCCATCACTAAAGAGGTTCTGGTACAATGGCCTGGAATAAACAAACTCGAAAGACGGCCTCTGGGTGCTGAACAGTTGGCAATAGTACACCACACAGCATACTCAGATCATTAAGTTCCACTGAGACCAGCAAGTGTCAGAAATCTCAACACTGTGATTAATTCTTCCCTTGACTTCTCCCAGATTTGAAAGAAATTTTTTACTGAAAAATAGGAAGTCATAATCCAGGACCTATATCCCTTTAAGGGATCCACAGATAGTCTTTAGGAGGTCTGAAAACTGCCTTATACTACAGAAAAAAACTTGTGTGCATGCATATATGTCTTTCTCTGAGGAGAGATTCATTGATTTTCTTAGATTCTCAAAGAGATGTGGGAATGCAAGTGATTAAGAAACTGCTGATGGATAAGAAAAATCAATATTGCTTACTTATTAGGGTTTATTTAACATGAGATGTTTCACAGAACTGATAAATGAAGAATGTACTACAATTAATTCAACCATTTATAGTAAATATTATATTACTGATGCACTATAAGTAGTTTGATGTATATGTGAAATATTTTCATAACTTTAAATGAAAAGAGTAGGAAACTAAATTGTGTATATTATATGATTTTTAACTACAGAAAGCATATTTTCAAAAGATAATGTTTCTTGGTGAGTAATTTTTAGTTTCTTTTTCAAAATGTTTAGTATGCTTCAATTTTTTTAAAAAAGAAGCATGTATGGGTTTAGTATAACAATTATAAAAATTGTATAAAGATACATGGAGACTACAGGCTATCAAAGCTATTCCAAAACTTCCTTCACTTACATGTGAAGGTTCTTTCCCTGTATGGGTAAATCATTCAACCAAATAGCCTATTTTCAGATTTTTCTGGAGACTTCCCAATTTGAGTAAGGTATATTTTGTTGGTGCCTGTGTTGTCCTGTCACATCTCAGCCTGCTGATGATGTACGATCTATGTCACAGAATTTTTTCTCTAAATCACCACAAAGTTTTTCCTAGTTGACTAAAAAACTCAGCTTTAGAAGCAATTTTAAGAGAAAAATTCAACTTATCCTTAAAAGCACTCAAGTCTATATCTTCTTCTAAAATATGGTATAGTGTCAATAAATAAATCTTTATCTTCTGGAACTCGACATCATAAATTCAGTGCCTGGGAAGGCCAAAATTAGGAGTGTCCACAGAAGGTTAGCATATCCCAGTAGTGGCTTCCAACCAAGGGAATTACAATATCCAAGCAAGTGTCTTGGAACTGTGTGGGGTGCTTTGATTGCTAGTGCTAATGAGAGGTACTGCTGCCATTTAGTACTCAACATCCAGGGATGATAAACATTCTGCAATGAACAGAGCAATCCTTTATAATGAGAAATTGTACAGCCAAAAAGACAACAGCATCTCTGTTGAGCATCACTGAGCCTGTACCAGTGTTCTTCTTATCCTTTCCTCTTTCTCAGCAGGGCTCAAGTCCAAATCGATCATCTCAATGAAATTTCCCCCAAAACACTTCATTGCATCCCTATGTATTTCCATTTTTCGTACTCAATTTCGTACTTAATTATATTATTTTTCATATAATAATTAACAACTTTGTATATAAATGCTTTGCCTTCCTCAACAGAACTGCTGATTCCCAAATCCTCTAGGAAAATTATAAATACTATCATGTACAAAATTCTAAGCATGATTTGAATGGATCAGACTAGATTACATAGAAAAAGGTCAGATATTACAAAAACTTTTTAGAGATTCAGGAAAGAACGCTTTGTTTAAGAAACAATGGCACGCTGAGTTGCCCTGTGAAACAGTTAACTTTAACTTAGCGTAATTAACAGCAGCAGTGTTGTACTCAGGTAATACTGGTATCAGAGTAAAAAATCAAACATATTTACTATTTTCCTTTCTGATTTTTCTAGCTGTTAGCAAATTATTAAAAGTTTACATCAACATTTTTTATAAGACATTAGAATGTTGACTAAGATCTTAAACTCTAGTTAATTCTTTATCATCATGAGCAAAAGCACTAACTAGGTTCATGAAGTATGCTGTGTTGGGGAAGCTTTATATCAATTAAAACTGACCTAAAGTTTATCTTTGAGCAGTTTCCCAACAAATAAATAAAAAGACAAGTAAAGTTTTATCAAGTGTGGAAATAAACGACTTAATTTAATGGTGGCTAAAATGAAGGGACTCAAGGAGAAAGAAACTTGAAGCAAAAAGGGGAAATAATGAAGAAACTGTATGCTTCAGCAAATATATAACTGGAGGGGGAAATGCCCCTTTTAATCAATAAAGTGAAGGTTTCATGAAAGAGATGGAATTACAGAATTAAATTTTTAGGAAGGACATCCTCTACAATAATCAGTGCTTGGAAAATTGGATATCCATATGCAGAAAAATGAAACTGAACCTCAATCTCCCCCACACATAAAAATCAATTCAAAATGGATTAAAGACCTAAATGCAAGACCCAAAACTATAAAACGACTAGGAAAAAAAAAGGGAAAACACGTCAAGACATCATTCTAGAAAAAGATTTTATGGATATGTCCTCAAAAGCACAAGTAACAAAAGCAAAAATAGACAAATGGGACTTAATTAAACTAAAAACCTTCTGCACAGCAAAAGAAATAATTAACAGAGTGATGAAGCAACCTGTCTAATGAAAAAAAGTATCTGTAAACTATTCACCTGACAGGAAACTAACATCAAGAATATATAAGGAACCCAAACTCAACAGGAAAAAAAAACTTTATTAAAAAATGGGCAAAGGACATGAATAAATATTTCTCAAAAGAAGACATACACCAATGGGAGACCCAAACTTCACCTCTACGTAAACCATGTATGTACCCAATCCTGACTTGTACCCCCACATCTTTAAAATTAAAAAAGACATACAAATGGCCAGCATATATTTGAAAAGATGCTCAACAACATTAAGCTTCAGGGAAATGCAAATCAGGACCACAATGAGATATCATCTTATCCCAGTTTTCTTTATTATTAAAAAGACAAAAGTAATAAATACTGGTGAGATGTTGTTGGGAATGTAAATTGGTACAAACAATTTACAAACAGTATGGAGATTCCTCCATACTGTTAACAAATTAAAAATAAAACTCCCATACAATCCAGCAATCTTGCTACTGGGTTTTTATCTAAAGGAAAGTAAATGCGTATATTAAGGGGACAACTGTACTCCCATGTTTATTGCAGCTCTATTCACAACAGCAAAGATAAGGAATCAACCTAAGTTCCTATTGGTGGATGAATGAATAAAGAAGAGCAGACACGTGGACCAATGAAACAGAATAGAGAATCCAGAAATAAACCCAAATACCTACAATCAACTGATCTTTGGCATAACAGACAAAAACATACACTGGCGAAAGGATGCCCCTTTCAACAAGTGACACTGGGAAAACTGGATAGCTACATGCCGAAAAATGAAACTTGATCCCTATCTCTCACCATAACAAAAAAAATAATTAAAGATGGATTAGAGACTTAAATGTCAGACCTGAAACCATAAAAAAATCTTTTTTTTTTTTTTTTTTTTGAGTTGGAGTCTCACTCGGTCGCCCAGTCTGGAAAAAAATCTTTTTAAAATGTCTTCTGGTCATTGGCCCTGGCAAAGAGTTATGGCTAAGACTCCAAAAACAAATGAAATGAAAGCAAAAATACATAAACAAATGGGACTTAATTAAGTTAAAAAGCTTCTGCACAGCAAAAGAAATAATCAACAAAGTAAATAGGCAACCTACAGAATGGGAAAAGATATTCATAAACTGTATATCTAACAAAGGACTAATATCTAGAATCTACAACTAGCTCAAACAAATCATCAAGAAAAAAGCAAATAATCCCATTAAAAAGTGGGCAAATGACATGAACAGACATCTCTCAAACAAGACAGACAAATGGCTAACAAACCTATGAAAAAATGCTCAACATCACGCATCATCAGGGAAATGCAAATTAAATCCACAATGAGATAACCACCTTACACCAGTCCGAATGGCCATTACTAAAAAATCAAAAAACAATAGATGTCAGTGGAGATGCAGTGAAAAAGGAAAATGTATGCACTATTGGTAGAAGTGTAAATTAGTACAACCTCTATAGAAATCAGTTTGAAGATTTCTCAAAGGACTAGAAGTGGAGCTACCATTTGATCCAGCAATCCCATTACTAGGTATCTACCCAAAGGAACAGAGTTTGTTATACAAAAAAGAGCCTGCATTCATATGTTCATCGCAGTACAGTTCACAATGGCAAAGATGCGGAATCATCCTAGATATCCATCAACTGATTAGTGGATAATGAAAGTGTGTGTGTGTGTGTGTGTGTGTGTACACACACACACACACACACACCATGGAACTATTCGCCATGAAAAGAAATGAAATAATGTCTTGCCTTGCCACAACTTGGGTGGCATAGGCAACCATCAACCATCATCCCAAGTGAAGTAAGGCAGGAGTGGAAAATCAAATGCCACGTGTTCTCACTTATAAGTGGGAGCCAAACTAAGGAACTGCAAAGGCATATAGAATGGCATAATGGACGTTAGAGACACAGAAGGGGAAGGATGGGAAGAGGAGTAAGGATGAAAAAGTCACCTATCAGGTACAATGCAGCTGGGTGGGGGTGGAGGGTACACTTAAAGCCCAGACTTCTTTGCCACTACCCGATACATTCATGTAAGCAGAAATCATCTGTACCCCCTAAAGTCATTGAAATATTTTTTTAAGAAAATGTGTTATATACACAATGGACTACTATTTAGCCATAAAAAGGAATGAAACTGTGTAATATGCAGCAACATCGATGGAACTGTAGGTCATTCTGTTAAATGAAATAAGCCAGGCACAGAAAGACAGATGTCATACAGTCTCACACATATATGGATGCAAAACAGTGGATCTCATGGAGATAGAGAATAGAATAATAGATAACAGTGGCTGGGAAGAGTGTGTGGTTGGGAAAGGAGGATAAAGAGAGGTTAGTCAATGGGTACAAACATACAGTTAGATAGGAGGCATAAGTTCTGGGTGTTTGACAGTAGGGTAGGATGACTATATTTCAAAGCAGCTACAAGAGAGGACTTGAAAGCTTGCCAACATATACAAATGATAAATACCCATGGTAATGGATACCCCCAATACCCTGATTTGGTCATTGCACATTCTATGCATGTAACAAATACTCATATGCGCTCCATACTTAGGTTAAAACATTCTGCATCAATTATAAAAAAAGAAGTTGACCATTTGAAACCAGGAGGGAAATTTTTCTTGGTTGTAAATTTGGGGATTGTACAAAGGCAGGAATGGGGACAAAAATCAAGTAACCAAAACGTTAAGGAAAAATACCTAGAAAAGCTAAAGTGGAAAAAAATGAGAATAGGAAAAGTAAAATAAAAATGAGAGGACTACTTTGAAGAATTATTGAATTTGTTCTTAGCAAGCAAGTATTAAGATTATAAAATAGGAAGGTGACAGAAACAATTTTGTAAATTGTTTTCTGCTCTAGCTTGTAATAAGAAGTTATCCCAGGTTGTTTAGCAGATATGCATTTTATATATTCAAATTGATAAACTTTGCTTTCACGAAAAACTGTTCAAAAAAGTTGTTGGTAGGCAAAGAGTTATACATCAGTAATGACTCTCACTGCATACCTTCTTATTTAACAAACAACTTTTAAGAGTCCAAGGAGTTACACAGTTTTGTCTTAAATAACTACAAAGTAATTACAACTTACAGAAACTTCTATTTTAACTTTCATTTTAAGCAATAGATTCCTTACTATGGAAGAATATATTTTAAATTCAGAAGGTCACAATTTTAGATGTGAGTCATAATATTACACTCTTCCCCTTGAGAAAACCCGACCTTAAGAGTATCTGCTCAGGAGAAAGATGATTCTAAGAATCAAATCAAGAAAATTAAAACCAATCCTTGGAAGAAAATTCTTCTTTAAGAAAAAAATTCAAGATTTATAGACAGTTGAAGGAAACATGTATAAGTTTGTGTGTGTGTGTTCAATGTTTACATTTACACCTAACTATGCTAATTTGTGAAGCAGAAAAATATAGTCTCACATCACAAATAAGAAAGAAAATGTGTTTTCAACATAGGGAATTAATTCAGCAACATTAATGTAGTAGAAAAGATATTTTTAAATAAAAATAGCACAGTTGGTAATTAAAATAAAACCATGGCCCTCTAACAATGAAATGAATTTCCTTTAGGATAAGGATCATTTTTGCAGTTACTATTACACTTCTTTACAGTCAGATCAGTACAGTCTTTATCTGGAGAGCATTGGCCAGGGAAGATAGATTCTGTTTATAAAGCATATATTTTCTAATGCTGTTGTAATACTTATTTTTTTTAAAAAAAGGTCTTTAAATATAATCATACTTCTCAATCTTTGCTTTTCATTTTTATTCCAAAGAACAGACTGTCTTTTTTAAATCAGATAATCTTATGAACCATATTTTAATAACTGTGATTCCCAACACCCTAAGGTCTGTTGAAGGTTTTATACAGCATCACAGTGACATAAAGTGTTTGTTGGATTAAACCTAAAATAATGCAAATTTCACCCAGAAAGAGGGGGCTTTTTCCCCACTTCAAGGCTCTCTTTGGATACATTCTTTCCAAAGCAGAATGAATGACAAGGAATTTAAACTCTGGCATTTAAACCTAAATCAGAGGCGCTTGAAATGAAATTTCAGATGAGATTATGCAATTTGAAATGCAGTGACTGAAACTCCCATGAGTCTAATATTACAATACATTTATGCAGAACTCTCATTTTTATATCATAGAGAGAAAGACTGGGAAAGAGAAAGATGGAAAGTCTACATTACATATTCCAGAATACTGAGCACATGCAAACCTCGTTGAATCCATGTGAGAGATTCAAATTGGCAGAAATTGTTTTCAAATGTAAATCTAGCCCTTGCCTGAGAAATAGAATGGACTCTTTTTCAAGCTAAACTCTCACTCAAATATTTAGATTTTCAACCATAACATGTTCTCTCCTAGCAACTTTATCCAGTTTAGACTGTGTCCATATCTCTATTCAACAACCATGAACTGAGTTCTTAGCTTGGGTCAAATGTTGACATAAGCACAAACAAGCTGATCAACACTGGCTTGTTCCATGATAAGCTCACATCAATTTAATTATACAATACTTGATACATAGCTTTAGTTTCTCCTTTATCTTTCGATCTCAAAGATCTCTCCTTTGAAAAGATATTGTTTTAAGGCCAGGTCTGTGCTGAGAAAAATGCCTTAAAATAACAGTAAAAGGCCCAGTTTGGTCCGAGCTGCATTTTTGTCAGCCCCTTATCATGGGCAAATATCAGTTTTTTAAGTTTCTCTTCATACATAAAATAGAGTTCAGATGCAACTTTATTCCTCCCACAAGATTGTTACAACGAATAAATGAGGAGCTATGTGTACTTTGAATCTATGAATCACTATACAAATGGGAAGGGATCACAGAAGGAAAGTCCTCATAAAATATAAGGCACAGGTTATGAACAGGCAATTGATGATGACAATGATGATGATGATAGTAACAATAATATAATCCATAAATGTTAGAAAATATTTAATTTTATGAATAAGAGTAACGAAACTTTAAAATTAAAATTATCTTTTTATCTATTAAACAGAGGGGGAAAAAAATCTCAAAATTGCTGATTTATCAAGAGAATGAACAATGTTCACAATTTATATTAAAATAATCTTGGCCATACCTTTTGTCCCAATAATTCTAAATTGATGATATTTATCTTTTAAAAAAAATAGATACTGAAAGATTTATGCTCAAGAATCATCATAGCAGAATTACTTACAGGGAAAAAATATGGCAACAACCAAATGGTGAAAATTAGAATGTTTAAAATAAGATAGTATAATTATAAGATAAAGTATAATGAAGCCAATAAAAGTTATGATATAGAAGACTACTTAATGGGGAAATAAGCACAGTTGACTGTCCTAATTGATGCTCAGCATATGCCAGAGAATGTTCAAAGCACTAGCAGGAAGTAGAAAGTGAACACACCACAGACTCCCTGCTTCACAGAGCTTAGTCTATGTGGAATTAACTATTATACATAGAAAACTGTAGCTTTTATGTGGTTGTAGTGACTATAGTTAAGTTACATTATGTACATTAATTCCAATAAAAGACTGCAAGAAATCTATAAAATGGGAACAAACAGTTATCTTTGGAAAATTGAAAGATAAATGATATTAGTTTTACTCCTTATACTTTCTTTTATTTTCCAGATGTTGTTGCTGTTGTTTTTACTGAACATAATTTATTCTTTTTATTGAATGTGACACAAAAACTTAAAAAATCCTGACTTTGGAGTCAAAGGATCAGATTTTCTTGATCTCAAAGCTGAATGTTCTTGATCAAATTACTTAAACTTTCTGATCTTCAATTTATTTAGGTGAAATTAAGGGACTTATTTTGGATAATCATTAAAGTCCGTTCCAAATTTGATTGAAATCCCAAGTCAGAACATTACACAATGCCTCCTGGTAATAATAATTCTAATTTGGGGGATTTTCTGATGCTTACATATAGTTAATGAGAGTTTTCTATACTTCCAGAAGCTAATTCTAACTGTTTGGCTCTCTAACAAAAATGTAATTGATATATTTTTACATTATACACAAAGTTTACATTGACATTTGCTGGAATGATCTGGAAAGAGATTTGTTTTACCTATGTTCTTATTTAATTCTTTTACCATTGAAACCCTATTCTCTTCTCAGCTAGGTGACAAAGAGTTGCATGAGGGTAAAAGAGAAATCTTGTTTAATGTATTTCTTATTGAGATGAAGAATAACAAAGATTTTTGTTTCTGTTTTTGTTTTGGAGTCGAAGTCTCACTCTGTCGCCCAGGCTGGAGTGCAGTGGCACACTGCTCGCAGCCACCACAGTCTCGACCTGCTGGGCTCAGGCAATCCTTCCGCTTCAGCCTTCCAAGTAGCTGGAACTACAGGCGCATGCCACCATGCCTGGCTAATTTTTTGATTTATTGTAGAGATGAGGTCTCACCAAGTTGCCCAACAGAGTATTTTTGTTTTTTAACTTTTTTACATTTTTATTTTTAAATTTTAACTGTTTTGATTTTCAAAACTAATTTTTTGAAATTATTACTAATATTTAAAACCAAGGCTCTGTTATAGTGTACTGTTACTGATAAAGTATTACAATTTTCTGCAAAAATATTAAAACTATGCTGAAAGAACACAGAGTTTGGTTCTATTTTTAAGTATATGGGAATGAATTTTACCAGTTCTTATTTTAAATGTGTGAGGATCCAAAAGTTTTAATGACATGAAAACATAACCTCATAAAAATACATTCAAAGAAAGACGTTCTAAGTTTGATTACTAAATCCAAACGTTAAGGTATTAAGAATCAACAGTGTGGTCAGTAACCTTTGCTTCGAGGAACTTAGAGCTCATTTTAACTGAAACCAATAGGCAAGCCAAGATTGGAATAGGCTGAAGTAGCTAGAGGATTCAAGGAACTGGGGATCTCGGCGGTTGATCAGGATTTATCTGAGCAGACTATTGGAGAAAGGCATGTAAATGAAGAACACAGTTTTGACAGGTCCGGGAAGCAGTAAATAAACCCAGCTGTTGAGAACAGTGTTCTAAATTAGATAAAAGAGGAAACTGAGGATTGGGTAAACAGGATGGGACAAGATTTCAGAAATCTAAAAAGTCAAGATGAAAAATTTGCCCTTGATGAGGTAGGCAGCAAGAATTCATTGCATGTTCTAGAACAAATAATGATATTCTGAAAGCAGCATTTTCATAAAATTAATACACAGGGCAGTTAAAGAAGAGAATGACTAGAGTGGAAGATAAGCTATGAGGCTGAGGCATTAAAGAGTTGAACTCGAGTAGTGATAAGGAGGAGATGGAGAGGAAGGCAAAGGACTTGCTTGCTACTTCAAAGGAAATCAGCCTCCGTTTCCAAGTCTATGTTAAAGTAAAGTCTGTTCTCAGATCTGATCATGGACTACTGAATAACTGAGAAATCCTTTCAATGTAAATAATTTATCTAACTGAACAGCAGAGGTAAAAAATTGAAATCCCAAAAGTTAATATTATCCCTTCAAATTACTCTCAGGAGTTACTGAGGAAAGACAATTAAAAGGTACAACATATATTATCAGTGTGCAACTAGTAAAGGGATGGCTGATCTACATATCAAAAGTGTTTCTGCCAACTTTCAGGCCAATGAGGTGGAAATGGAGAAAGAAACGAATATCTAACAAATTGTCATCAGTTTTACTCATCACAAATCATAATTAGCATGCAAGTCTATAGAGCTGGGTGCTTTGCTGCTTACGTTTGCCAAAATAAATTGAAATCCAAAGCTATTTTAGATATCTGATACATTTTTATGTGTCAAGACAACTTAATGAACAGAAACATGAAAAGATGCTACAAGATTTTGCTTTTTTAGTAGTCAACATTAAGTTTACTATGTAAAATCATCTGAAATTGGAAAAGAAGTGTCTAAATTTGATCTTTTTTTTATCATCTGGTTTGCTAGAAGTCTTCTCCAGATCCTTCTTTGAGTTTGGCAATTCTTATCTTCAACCTACTCCTACTCAGCTATGTTAAAGATGTACAAAGGTCCTACTATGGATATATCAGAAATCTAGAGTATTTCCTTAAGTATTTCAATAATCGATTAGAAGGTATTTCCAAAGTCTACAATTAATTAATATTTCATTCCCAAAACATTTTCCCCCACATCTCCAAGTTTAAAATTGCACTTATCTGAGTCATTCTATTTCTACAAAAACAAAAGAGCGGTTTATATTGAATTGTTTCACTCTAATGGCTTCTTAAAGTTGTACTCTTTGGTATGGAAAGTAGTCACCTTAAAGCAAACATAAAGGAGTGGTATATGCCAGTTTTGTGTTATCTATGTGGCAGGGAGGTCTATTATAATCCATGTCGATCTGGCCTCAGTTTGAACTTTATGTTAATCTTATCAATCTAGGCTAGATTTTTTTTTAAGAGTAATTGAGTTACAGAGCCAGTGGATGGCATTCTGTTAATGAAATTCATCCATTCACTCAAGAAACATTAATGAACCTTTTCTACCCTTGAAAAATGTATTTAAATAATTAAAAAGACAAGATGCAATCCTTATTCTCAAAGTTCTCTGTCCTTTGAAAGACATAATTTCCTGAGTGTGGAGTGCTTGATGACAGGTAAATGAGTGGGTAAAAGTTCACCTAGAAGGGCTTACAACTCAGACTGTAAGCAGCAAAAAAAGTTTCTAGAAAAGCGATTGACAAACTATGCCTGCAAGTCAAAATTCAGCTCAACATTTGTTTTTGTAATTAAAGTTTTGTTGAAACACAGGACAATTATTCCTTTAAGCACCATCTATGACTGCTTTCATGCTACAGTGGCAGTTGAGTAATTGTTACAAATACCATATGGGCTTCAAAGTTTAAAATAGTTACTATCTGGACTTTTGCAGAAAAAGTTTGCCAACTCTCGTTCTAGAAAAAGAGGTGATGGAGGATTTGGAGATGGGGTTTGTTCATTCCATGTAGGAAAGTCTGTGCAAAGACAGCAAAGTAAAAAACAAAGAAAATGGTTGTTTCTGAGAACTGTGTGTCACTCAAGAGTGTGAGGTGGTTAAAAGTAATAATCATAATGACTACCATTTTTTAATGTTTGTCATATGCCAGTTACCATTAGGCTAATCATCTCACATTATCTCATTTAAATTTCACCCCATTCCTGTGAAATAAAACTATAACCTTCATTTAATGAGTAAGCAAGCCAATATATAGGGACTTAAAATGAAGTCACAACAAATGACAGAGGATGCGTCTGAATGCAGGTGGTATGACTCCTAGGCTATATACCATTTATAAGGCAAATATGCAAAAGTTATCCTTAACAAAGTCTTCAGGAGATGCCATCAAAAGATCTAGGACTTATCGAACTCCACAGACTGTTGCAAGATAAAGAATGTATGCATCCTACCAAGGAGAATTAAGAATCCACAGAAGCCGGGCTTGGTGGCTCAGCCTGTAATCCCACGCCTTTGGGAGGCTGAGGTGAGTGGATTGCCTGAGCCTGCGGGTTTGAGACCCGCCTGGGCAGCGAGACCTCATCTCTACAATAAATAAAAAAAAAAAAATCAGCCGGGCGTGGTAGCGCATGCCTGTAATTCCAGCTACTTGGAAGGCTGAGGCGGAAGGATCGCTGGAGCCTAGCAAGTCAAGGCTGCGGTGGCCAGGAGCGGCCGCTGCACTCAAGTCTGAGCGACAGAGTGAGACTCCAACTCAAAAAAAAAAAAGAATCCACAGAAATTGAACTTAAAGTAATTCAGAGGATTATTGACAAAGTATTGCTTTCTAATGACCAATTAGAAATATTGCTCTTTTCAAAATCCTAAAAACAAAGGGTATATGAAATTCTGATATACTGAGGTACAGTAAACTAGTGAAAGTAGCAGGGTTTTAGAATCATAAATGTTCAGTTTTTGATCCACTAAGGAAACCTCTTACAAGTTCAGTAGTTACACAGGAAATAAGCCACTCAGAGTCTGGGCATCATCATCTATAAAACACATATCCCAAGGTGTGGTTGTGAGGATGATTAAAAAATGTCTTAAGTCCTAGCCCCATACCTAAAATAAAGTAACAGCTTAAAAGTGCTAGTTGTTGGCATTGGCTTTCAAAGGAGAAATGAGTATCCAACACATAGGAGAAATAAGCAGGTGTTCAATAATCGTTACATTAATAGATTTTCATTAGAAAATAAATATAGCTAACATCAAATTTAATCTGTTTCATTTTCACTTGAACAAAGCATACCAGTCAAATCTTCTCAGTATTTGAAATTATCCCAGATGCCTTTCTCTTATTTATCTGTCATCTCTCCTTTTCCTACAATTCAATTACTCACCAAGTTCTTTCTAACTTACCAGACAAAATCAAATCCCTTCTTAGCCTTCTTGTCTCTGTATTACGTCAAGCAGACTGTGGCCATTTCTTGACTACTTTTGCTGCCTCCAGTCTTCTCTCCTCTGCCATTCTCAAAACTGGCTGAAGGTATTTTAAAATGATGTCACTGGCCTGCTAACATCTTTCAATGGCTCCCTGTTGTATAGAAAATGAAGTCTGAACTTTAGCACAATACAAAAAATCCATCCCTACCTACCTCCATCTAACTTCTATGCCTTAATTTCTTCTGTTTCTTCACAAATGAGATTCTTTTATACTCCCGTGGCTTTATATAAGCTACTCTCTCTGTCTGTTACATCTTTGTCTTGTTCAAAACCTAGGAAGTCTCTCTCGATCTAAACCAAATACCCACCATGCTTTAGAAGACCCTCTTTAACTATCCAGGAAGCACCAGTCTCTGATCCCTCCAGCTCCTGTGGTCCTTTGTATACATTCACATTTTGGTATTCTTACAATGTACTATAATTAACATGCATATTAATTGCATGCACCTAAACTGTAAATATCTGTAAGTTACAAATTCTCTCATTTGACTTCACATTATCAACCCCTTGAATATATCTTGCCTCAAATATACTTATAATTATCAGTAAACATGTGCTGCCAACAGGTAAATGAAGTGATAATTACTCCTTGTCTGACTGTCCTCATAGATGCCACCATCTTATCAAAAGAACTTTATTCTGAGTCCTTTAGAATTTTGTGTGTGGCCCTGTCCTGTGTATGATGGGATATATAAAGTTAAAAAGATCTTCCTTCTAGAAATTTAGGAAAGGGTGCCAAGTGATCATTAGACATTGGGTTTAAATTATGTAGAGACACGAACCAGCTGCTCATATTCCTCTCCAACTTCAAAAGATATTTCAACACTAATGGATAATTGCTAAGTTTTCTTCTCATGTAAAAAAAAAAAAGAAGAAGAAATTATCCTGAAACTTCAGTTCTATATATTTTTTTCTTTTCTTCAATGTTGCACAGACAGATGTATAGCTTTTCCTTGAGGAACATGAGAAGATAAAAGTAAACTTAAATTACTCTCACCGCTGTAAGTTCAGAGAGTCTATTGAAATCCTTTTTATTTGCTTTTTACATATTGGGATCTAATTATAATTGCTTTATAACAAAATATCATTTTATGAATTTCATTTCCTCTTAATGGTTCTGTCTTTTCACAATGTGTGTGAAATTATCAACTGTGTCTTTATTGCCTGTATCAGGGTTGCTTCAAAGAGCAGTCATTAATATTTGGCAGATGACAACTAATATGTATTCAGGATAAAAATATATTTTAAGGGATGTGAAAGGTTAAGAAAGCATCCACCTAGTCATCATTGCCTCATATCTAAGGGTAGAAACACTCAGAGGTAATAGAATAAAAACAAGAAAAATAAAGCCTTCCATCCTTGAATATAGTGTTACCTCTTTAAACAATAAAAAGTTGGTAAATGGCTCCCTTTATGAAAAGATCCTCCAAGCCCATCTCTTTTACTAACTGTTTTATTCCTAGTGATTTGCATAAATCCCAGGCTGTAGAGAATATTTAATAAATACTTATCAAATGACTCCATAAAGAGTTGAATGAAGAGCAATGTAAAAAGAAACACAACAGAGTCTCTGTAGAGATACGGTCAATAGAAAGGAGAAACATAAGTAAATTAAAAGTTAACTAAAATTTTCCTCATGGAATAAGAGGACAGGGAGATGTACTGAGAAGAAGAAACCTCTACGTGACGAAAAATCTGGAAGTTACCTTAGATAAACATTGCCAATTTTGGCATCTAGCTGGAGCCAGACTTCCTAAATAAGGAAATCACTCATATTAACTTAGCAGGAAAAAAAACACACCACACATATATGCATGCATGCACACATGCACTTAATAAGAACAAATGCATCTTCTTTAATAGAGAAAAATGAAAATTTCATTTATGGAAAAAGTGGTATGACTAAAACTTCTCCAGAGATTTAGAGTGAGCTGAAATCAACCCAAAGATATCTTTTTTGGTCAATCTCCCTTGTTAAAATCATGTCATCTGTGACACTGCTTTTAGTGTCATAACATAAACATAACTGCTTTTAGGGTCATAACATAAACATAGTGCCATAACAAGCAGTTTTCATTGGATTAGGAGACTTTGTATTGGGACTATTGAATTCTCTTAGAAAATGAAAGTGACTGTATTGTTTTGTTTTGTTTTGTTTTGTTTTGTTTTGTTTTGTTTTGTTTAAAAGACACTTTGCATTGCTTTTCCTGCTGTTCATATGGGTCAGGACAGCACAGGGCACATGTTCAGTTTCACATCATAGAAAGCTTCTGGGTCAAAATCTGCAGTGTTCAATTCAGTAGCCATTTGCCACATGTGGCTGTTAAGCACATGAAATGTGGCTGGGCCAAATGCAGATGTGCTCATTGGATTTCAAAGTAAAAAAAAAATCAGAATATTCAAATTTTTATTAATAATTTTTATATTGATGATGTATTAAAGTGATATATGTTGGATTTATTAGGTTCAATAAAGCACATTATAAAATTAATTTCATCTGTTTCTTTATACTTTTTTTAATTTAATCAATATTTTTTATTATGATTTTGTGGGGTTCAGTTAAGGGTTAGGTGTACAATTACGTTTCATTCAGGCACCCTGTTGATAAGAGGTGTT
>NW_007259609.1:422507-423760 GCF_000164805.1 Carlito syrichta
TTGAGGTCTTCAGGGTACATTCCCAGTAGGGGGATGCGGGTCATATGGGAGGTTGATATTTAGAGCTTTTAGGAATCGCCACACTGCTTTCCACAGAGGTTGCACTAGTTTACACTCCCACCAGCAGTGTTGAAGTGTTCCCTTTTCACCACACCCTCTCCAGCAGCTGTTATTTTTTGAGTTGTTGATAATTGCCATTCTGACTGGAGTTAGGTGGTATCTCAGTGTGGTTTTGATTTGCATCTCCCTGATGATTAGTGAGGTTGAGCATTTCTTCATGTGTTTGTTGGGGGCTCGGATGTCTTCTTTTGTGAAGTGTCTGTTCATATCTTTTGCCCACTTTATAATGGGGTTGTTTGTTTTTTTCTTTTCAGCATATTTGAGTTCCTTGTAGATCCAGGATGTTAAGCCTTTGTCAGACCTGGAGTTGGCAAAGACTTTTTCCCAGTCTGTAGGCTGTCTCCCTGCTCTCTTGATGGTTTCTTTGACTTTGCAGAAGCTTGTCAGTTTAATAAGGTCCCACTTGTCTATCTTCTCTCTTATGACCTGTGGGTTTCGGGTTCTGTTCAGGAATTGGATGCCAGTTCCGATTTCCATGAGAGTATTTCCTTCCTTTTCTAAGGTTCTTATGGTTTGAGGTTTTACATTTAGGTCTCTAATCCATTTGAAGTTAACCTTTGTGCATGGGGATAGATAGGGGTCCTGTTTCAATCTTCTGCATGTGGTCAGCAAGTTTTCCCAGCACCATTTACTGAATAGGTTCTCCTCTCCCCAGTGGTAGGTAGTGGGGGCTTTGTCGAAGATGAGTTGGTTGAGAAATTAAGGTTTTGCTTCTGGAATCTCAATTCTGATCCATTGATCTATATGCCTGTTCCTGTACCAATTCCAAGCTGTTTTGATGATTGTAGCTTTATAAAAAAGTTTGAAGTCTGGTAATGTGATACCACCTGCTTTGTTTTTTTTTTTTTTTGCTGAGGATTGTTCTGGCTATTCTTGGACGTTTGTGTTTCCATATGAACTCCTGTGTTGTTTTTTCCAGGTCTGAGAAGAATGTTGCTGGTAATTTGATGGGTATTGCATTGAATTTGTAGATTGCCTTAGGTAAGTTGAACATCTTCACAATGTTGATTCTTCCAATCCATGAGCATGGGATATTTATCCACTTGTTTGTGTCATCTTTGATTTCTTTGAGCAGTGTTTTGTAATTTTCATTGTAAAGGTCTTTCACGTCTCTGGTTAGGAAGATGCCAAGG
>NW_007259610.1:0-7565 GCF_000164805.1 Carlito syrichta
TATATACTTTTGCTTCTATTACTTATATTATTCATATTAGTTATATATTTTTGCTTATCATTGCTTGAGCTCCCTGCATTCCTATAAGAAAAGGAAAAGTGTAACTAAGCTCAGGCTTCAATTCAGTATTCTCAACTTTTAAAGGAAAACCATAGAAAGAGGTGCAGTAAGCTTAGCGGGGCAGTTTCAACTAATGTACCCAATTTGTCCACACACATAACATGATTACACTGAAACATTTTTCTGTTTACCTGTGCCCTGCATACCTTGAGCGATCTGTGAAAAGGTTTCTCCCTTCAATGCTGCGGCCAAAGCCATCCCTTGCATAATAGCTGGGCTTACTTCTGCGTACTGGTGGACAAAATCAATAACCCATCCAGTTTTGCGAATGGGTCTAAGCAAAGCCTGACAAGTATTATTAGCATTTTCAAAAGCCAATTGTTTGATAAGAATGTCTGCTGCTTCTTCATTAGTAATTACCCGATTAATAGCCATAGTGAGTCTGGAAACAAAGTCTTCATAACTTTCCTCGGCCTTTTGTTTTATATCAGATAAAGAAGAAGTCTGAGCAGTGTCTGCTGGTAATTTTTTCCATGTGGTGACAGCACAATGATTTATCTGAAGCAAAACATCTTTGGGTAGAGAAATTTGACTAGCCATTTGGGTATACATACCAGTCCTCAAGAGCATAACATGAGAAATAATGAATGACCCAGCAGGTCAATTTAAATTCTGGTCCATTCGAATTCTAACTTGATCTTCATACTCGGTTTTCCACAGCAAATAAGAACCTCTGGACAAACAGTTTTCGATTAATTGCTGCCAATCTGTGAGAGTCATCCATCAAGAGGCAAATTGATCTAAAATAGTAATTGTATAAGGTGCAAGAGGACCATACTTTGAGCTTGCATCCTGTAACTCTCTTACCAATTTAAACGGCAAGGGTTCCCAGTGAGCTCGATCCATTTCATCAGCACCGGGATAAAATTGTATCGGGAAACAAGCTGTGAAACTAAAATCTCCTTCTTTTTCTTTTTCAGCTCATACTGCCTACATACTGAGAGGAAAGACAGGACACAGAGGGGCATTACTGGCATTATTAGGCAAATTTTTTGACTTTAGGACTTTAGCATTGAAAGGAGCAGCCTGTGGGAAGAAACGTGCAGGGTTGACCTTAAGAGCACTGATATGATACCAAGTAGCTTCTGTGGAGATAATTTATCATTGTCATTATAATCAGGGGGAGCCAAGGCTGCAGTGAAGAGAAAACTTTCTTCATCATCATCATCGTTAGCGGCCTTTTTGGAAGGAAATTTCTCATAATCGTGCTGTAGATTTAAAGCATTTTTAATTAACATTGTTACTGCACAAAATGTAGAAAACGAGCTAGATTAGAAGAAGAAGCTTTAGCTCCACGTTTAGACAAAGTATTCTTTAAGATAATGATGAACATTTTAAGTTCCTAGATTCGCTTTGGCCCATGATTAGATCACGGCTCTGGTTTCACAAAAGCTTACTTACCCATCCTCACTCTGCCTATCTCTACAGAGGGGTCTGCAGCACCCTGGGTACGATCCTAGCCGCCCTGAAATGAGAAAAAGACTTACCTTTCCAGGGGGCCCACATTTGGGCGACATTTATGGGGAACCAGCCCCCAAAAAAGAAATTTAGAGGGTCCCTGGAACGTGGGGCAGAGTCAGCGAATATTCTGGAGAAATAAGGAGAAAGAAAGAGACTGGACTCTGTCTAGTGCATAAGCTAATTCTGTAGTAGGGATAGCTATTAAAAGAAAGATGGAGGGATAGATATAAAGAGAAAGAAAGAAAATGGACAACAGTTCAGTGAAATGAGCAGAAGCTGTTTATTCGGACCAACCATGAGTCTTTTATCCCAAATTTTCACATGTTAAATCACAAGACTTTCACGTGAACACAAGGCCAGGTGGATGAGGGGTCTCCCCCCACCCACCAGGTGTTTCCTCCAGCATGAGGAAGGACAATCCCAATCAAATCACAAGACTTTTATGTGAACACAAAGCCAGGTAGGTGAGGCACATCCTCCCCACCCATAAGGTGTTTTTACAAGCATGAGGAAGGACAATCCCAAAATTATCTCACTGTTCATTATGCTTGGTTTATATTCCTCAAAAGCCATACAACAGTTTTAACATCATAAAATCCTAATCAATAACTTCTAAAACTTATGCATACCCAACACCTAATGACTGACTTAAATCCTAATACCTTTCTATTTTGTGCTAACTTTATCTGTACTATAAAAAACTCTTAATTGTAAGTCAGACCAGTTCCTAAAGAATGTGGCCCAGTCCAAAGATCACGCTGTGCCATTTCCAGGAACAATTGATTATGATCTCTTAACAAAATGGCTATTCTAAAATCCTATGTATCTATCTTAATTTCTATAAAAGTTTCTAATTCCTAATCCTGATATATAAGGCTGATCATGAGCAACAAATCTTCTAAAATAAACCCAAATACAAACTGCAATTGTACTAAAGCCAAAATCACAATTAGTAGAAAGTGGGAACAATGAAATTTCTAAAATTAGCTGTATTCTTATAAAACCTTAAAGTTTCATGTTTGATCATGCTTGAACTGACATAATTCCCTGATGTAGAATGACCTATTCTAAAATACTTTCTATGAATAAAATAAATTCAGTTTCTATTATAAGTAGAAAAAATTTACACTAATTGTAACTAAAGAACTGGTTTAAAAGAATGCAGCCCAGCCCAAAGTGGATGCTTGGCCCTTAGGAATGTGGTCCGGTCCACAGTTCATGCTGGGCCATTTCTGGTAACTATAGATAATCATCTATACCATCTAAAGCTGGAAAAAGCTCTCTAAATGTATATACCAATTCTTCAAATATATTTTTAAATCTTATAAAGAAGCTTGTATCATGTATAAGGCTCCCAAATGTGATCTGAGTTTGAACTGTTAAGTTTAAAGCCGAAACCTCAGTCTGTGAGAAACGGGAACAATGGATCTCTAGAGTCAGCAATGCCTGTCATATTCTCAGAACTTCATGCTTAGATCATAAAAGTCCTTGCCTGTGGGTAATGTCAAACAATAAAGAAATGAGGAGGGAATGGGCCTTCGGCTCCTGAACCAAATCTGGGGTCTCAGGGTCCACAGCACGCCTGGATCCCTAATGCTCAGGCAGGCCTCCATGGCCGGCTCCCAACAGTTTCCCATATGGACTATGCTCTTTCTTCATAGCTTCCACAGAAAGAAGGACATTAAGTCTGTACTTTTACAAAAACTGACCTAGCAAATTTTTTTGGTTTCACATATTACAATCCCTGAAACAATGCAATGTGTAGTCTAAAATATTCTGGGTTTGCCTACATTGATTTCAGGAGTGAAATATTATAGAGCTTTAAGCTGCAGTTAAAGGGCATGAGTTTTTAATGCTTTCATGTAGCCTTGACCCTATCTTTGTTTCTTCTAACTTCTTCACCTTTATCCTAGATTCAACCTCTGTGCTAATTAGTAAACAGTCTTCAATTAAGTCCAGAAGTAGGTAATACATAGGTGTTTCTCACTAAAGCTAATGGTCTCTATTGCTCAGCAAATCATTATTTTGTCACAAAAACTCAGAAACATGCTTTTGACACATCTGGAATCCCACCACACTTTATTCCATGAGCTGACCCAAATTATCACACTATATTTTATTGTCTATCGTACCAAGTGTCTTCTATCATGCATTTTTGTATTTTCTTTTACGTGTCACTGGGAACATCTAAGATTTTCTTTCTGTTATATTCAACGGTAATTTGGCAATCTCCTTTCTCTGTAAAAGTATCTTGCTCACTTCCAAATACATAAATAGATAGATAAATACATAAACAAATATTAATGTGGTAGGCTCAGTTGATTACATTGCGAATAATCTGAAGTGGCGGATCCATCTGCCATCTGTCAGCAGCAACAGAAGGAAAAAAATTCTTTCTCATTATACTTTTAAGAATATCAAGCTGGGCTTAGTGGCTCAACCTGTAATCCTGCGCCTTTGGGAGGCTGAGGTGAGAGGATTGCTTGAGTCCACGGGTTCGAGACCCACCTGGGCAGCGAGACATCATCTCTACAATAAATCAAAAAATCAACTGGGCGTGGAAGCGCATGCCTGTAATTCTGGCTACTCGGAAGGCTGAGGCAGAAGGATCACTGGAGCCTAGCAGGTCGAGGCTTTGGTGGCCAGGAATGGCCACTTCACTCGAGTCTGGGCAACAGAGTGAGACTCCAACTCAAGAAAAAAAAAAGAATCCTGATGTCTGCTTTTTCAAACACATATCTGGAGTGAAGTTAAGCACATGATGTGTAAGCCTTCAGCAGCTTGGCATCAATGTAGTTTTGTAGGTGACTTTGCCACTTTCTGATGAATGCACTGATCACTACTGGGCAACATGGCTCTGGGACAAGAAGATAAAGGTTATGTTTTAACTTGCATGTTACTAAAAGTGCTTTTGTGAATCCCATGAAGTGATCATAATATTTTAGCCCCTATGATAAAATCCATGCTTGCATAGGGACTGTGATCTCTCCATGTAATTTTCACAAGAAGGACATTCTCTCTGTAATTTTACAAAAATTGACCTGTCAACTTTTTCTTTACTTTCACATATTTAAATCCATCAAACAATGCCTTCTATACTCTTAAATACTATGAACTTGACTTAATTAATTACAGGAGTGAAATAATCTCGAGGCTTGAGATGCAATTAAAGGACATGTGGTTTTAATTCTTTGGGAGTCTTGAGCCTATCATCATTTCTCTTCTGATGCATTCACTTTGACCTAGATTTATTTGTAGTAATTAGAAAACAGTTTGCAATTAGAACCAGAGGTAGTTTGCACACACGCATTTCTCCTTAAGCCTAAATATCTTTATTGTCCAATAAGCATTCCTCTGGCAAGAGAACTCCAGAGCAAATATTTAAATTTCCCTGGTGTTCCACTATGCTTCTATTTCTAAACCACCATATGTGATTACACCACATACTGTTATTTATCACATCAAGAATATTAAAACATGCACATTTGTGTTTTCTCTTCAATATCACTGGAAACATCTAAGGTTTTCTTTCAGCACCCTTCAAAGGCAATTTGGCAAGCTTCTTTCCTTGTTAAAAGTTGTACTTATTTCCAAATACATAGATGATGGATAGATAGATAGATACATAGATAGATGTACAGACAAAAAAGAATGCATTGTTAGATTCAGTGGGTTATACTGTTTTAGCTGTACTGAGAGTAAGCAGTCGCCAACACAGTGAGAATCAAATATTGAGTTTTTATTGTTGGCATTTGAGAGCAGACTCATGTCAGAAAGAAACTCTTGACCCCGAATGAAGCAAGCAAGGGGTTTATAAAGGCAAAAGCCACAAAGCTACATAGCAAATTAGCAACCATAAACTAACAAGTTCGCAACCATAATTGGAACTTTTGATCATTAGGGAGTTTCAGTTATCTTTATGTCCCAGACATGGCTGATGACTGGAATGTCTCTGGAGTTCTGCAAACAAAATGTGGTATAATGTTTACTGGAAAAATTAGGACAGTTACATGGAGACAAGATGGAAGAATTATTATACAATGAAGTCACTTTTATTAGATCACTATTTCACTCCCTCTATTTAGTCATTCATGAGTCAAAGCATTGAGATCTATTATGGGAAGGTGGTTGTAATTGGTCCTTATATACACGAGCTTACAGATGCAATTCATTGTTTAACGAACTGGACTAACCAATTTAATATACAGGGCCCAATGATTAGACTGAGAAGGAGGAGAAGAAGAACATCATCCAAACCTGTTATTAAGGTAGTTAACTGTGGATTCCAAACAAACAAGGTTTGAAACCAGAATTTGCTATAATCTTTTTCTTTTACCTTCTGTCTAAATTTCCTAGAACCTTTTGGAGGGTGTCTTTAATTACTCCTGATTTATTGGCATAAAAACAGAATAATTCCCCTAGTGCTACACAAAGTTCTCCTTGAGACAGGAAAAATAAATCTAGACCTCTGCAATATTGGAGTATCACTTCTGCTAAGGATGTGACCTGGTCCTGGTGTTGACCCATGACAAACTGGAGATAATCTATGTCCTGCATCTATTTCTTGAGCCAGCTTAGATACAACTAGTTCACAAGAGACTAGGGCTGTGGTGCTGACAGTGCAGTTCCAGCACACTGAGGCCTATAAGGCAGATACTAACAAAGGGGTGGCCCGTTTTCCACAGTGGCTGGAAGGCCAGGTGGATTTAGCAAAAAAGTTCTCTTGGTGCAACTATAAACATATACCTGGGGAAGTACATGGATGGCAATACATAATGTAGATTCATTGTTTCACTTTTTAGTAGTAATACATTTTGTAAGTCCTATAGAGCATGCTAACCAAGTATTGGTAGGAGCCATATAAGCCATGGAATCTGACATTGTTAGGGTCAAAGATAGATTGCAAATATAAGAAAGAGGAGACACAAGCAAATTGGAGATTGAAGTTAAAGCACAAGATGCATTACCAGTTATGTCTCCTATTGTGATGTAAATCACCTCTGGAGGGCACTTACTATTTTTGCTAATGATAGGAGCCTCAACCCAAGATCAACATAATAAGGAGGTCTAGATTTTAAGCAAAATGATCAATCTGAAGCCAATTGAGGCAGAGTAACATTGAACAGTTGATGTATATTCATTAGCTTGGGATAAGACTGGGGGGCTGTCAAGCTGGTTTGGGTATTGGATAGGTGGACCTTGGTTAGTACTATCATCTATGTGGGGGACAGAGGTTTGTGATAACTGAACAAAGTGTCTTGTAGTTCCAATAAAGGTCCTATAGCCCTGGTCAAAACTTTGTAGCACAGCATGGGTCATTGGATAATGAACAGGTCTCCTTGATCAGAGTCAGTCACATAAGCTTGTATACACCAAGTAGAGCCTGTATCACAAGAATAGTGGAGGGTATTGATCATTTTTATGTATATAGGTACTTGAGTTGGATCTTGGCTAAAAGCCCACCAGAGAGTGATTTGGAGGTGTCATTAGGTCTTCCACTAAGTAGCAATAGTGACACATTTTGAGTGTGGACAGGAGAAGTGATTGACTTCATTACATTGCCAATCACTGGAACTTCCAGGGCATAGATAAAAGTCTATTTGTTGTAAAGGTGTGTAGGGATTTCTTTTTTTTGGTAAGGGAAACAGGGTAGTCCCAGAAGGCTTGCCCTTTATCAGTACTTGATATGGACAATAAGTCAATTAGTTCAACTTTACATAACACAGGAATTCCCTCCCCATATGCCCAATTTTGGTTGCTCAAGTCCTCCCCTGATGTAAAGGAAGTCAGGAGGAAGTAATAGACTAAATGTCGAGCCTCTCTGAGGGAGAAAATAGGCTATGAGACAACACCAGAATGAGAAACTCTTAGCTTGAGAGGGCTGGATACAGGTTTAGCTGTCCATTGCTGACTGTTGTCCTTGGCCTTTTTGATGTGAGAGTGGTGAATCCAAGACAGTATTGTATCAATCTTTAGTGCTATAG
>NW_007259611.1:0-2738 GCF_000164805.1 Carlito syrichta
CCACCACAGCCTCGAACTGCCAGACTCAGGCGATCCTTCTGCCTCAGTCTTCCAAGTAGCTGGAACTACAGGCACGCTACTCTTTGGATTTATTGTAGAGAGGAGGTCTCTCCAAGTTGCCCGGGCTGGTCTCGAACCCGTGGACTCTGGCGATCCTCTCACCTCGGCCTCCCATAGTGCTGGGGTTATAGGCGCGAGCCACCGCGCCAGGCCTTAAAACGGGTCCTGTGACTTTTCTTTCTTTTCTCCAAGTGGCTGGAACCACAGGTACACGTCAACACATCTGGAAAATTTCGCGATGTACTGTAGAGATGAGGTCCGGGATCACAAGCTTGAGCCACCACACCCGACCTGGTTTAAGATCAAGAAAATAAAATCAGCGCATTATTGAAATCGAATCTGGACTCGATACAAGTTAGCAGATAATGAGGTTTGAAAAGAAACAAGACTTTGCTTTAATCCCATTTGGCAAATGAATTCACTCTGTAGACAGGAAGGGAAATGGTCAGAAGTTCCGTACGTAGAGGCATCTTTCATTTTTAAATTTATCTCAGGCCGGGCTCAGTGGCTCGGCCTGTCATCCCAGCACTTTGGGAGGCCGAGGCGAGTGGATCGCCTGAGCCCACGGGTTCGAGACCCGCCCGGGCGACTCGACAAGACCTCATCTCTACAACCAATCAAAAATCAGCCAGGCGTGGCAGCACACGCCTGTAGTTCCGGCTACTCGGAAGACCGAGGCGGAAGGATCGCCGGAGCCCAGGAGGTCGAGGCCACGGTGGCCGGGAGCGGTCACCGCACTCCAGTCTGGGTGACAGAGTGAGACTCCAACTCCAAGAAACCCAACGGCTTCTAATAGCCACATTCCAAAGGAAGCAGAAGCCGGGTGCGGTGGCTCACGCCCGTCATCCCTGCAGTTTGGGAGGCTGAGGCGGGAGCACGGCTTCGAGCCAGGAGTTTGAGACCAGCCTGGCCGGCATCGTGAGGCCCCGTCGCCGTGTCACGGTCTGAGTACGCTCGGCTGCTCCTCCCGATGCCACTAACTCAGAGGGGCAGGGAACCGGCAGAGAGAAGTTTATCTCTGAGTTCGAATCCAGGGTGCAGAGCCAGACTCGAGGTCTTTCAAAACGGTCCCGCTCCCCTTCTAGACTTTTACAGTTCGCTTTTACGGTCCAGAGTCGCCGGGACCTCCACGTCAGCCACACGACCGGCAGAGCAGGGACGAGCGCTTGAACTTCAGCCACGTTTATCGACAGCGAGGGACTTTTTTGGTCCAGACTTCCCGGTGCCAGGTATCAGGCGTATCTCACAGCTTTGACCAGTAGGGCCCGGCAGAAGCCTTCATCAAGCTCGCCACAGGGTAAAGGGCCTAGGACGTCACGCATCATGCAAAAGCTATACGAATCACAAAGCTTACCGTGACACGGGCACAAAGTGAGTACAAATGGGTACGCGTGGGTCCCTCTGATCAGCGGCCACCATCACCTTCGGGAGAGGCCGCACTGGCTCTTCCGGTGGCCTTTGAGTCTGCATGTCGGACGAGGTCCTGGGGGCTTCCGAGCAGCCGGAACTACGGGCGCGCGCTCCCACGCCCGGCTAATTTTTCGATTTTATCGTAGAGGTGAGGTCTCGCCCGCCCAGGCGGGTCTCGAGCCCGCGGGCTCAGGCCATCCACCCACCTCAGCCTCCCAAAGGCTCGGGATGACAGGCTGAGCCACCGAACCCGGCCAGAGGCTATTCTTAACGAGCACACCACGTGTGTCAGTCAGGGTGGTGGCCGCGCCAGGGATTCTTTAAGGCTAGGGCCTCGAGGGACACAACGCCTGGCCTCTTGCTCCTCTCTGGACGAAAGTTTCAGAAAATTTCATGGCGGGGTGTGGGTGGGGGGGGCGCGGGACTGCGATCCACTAGCCGAGCGGAGCCCAGGGCTCAGAAACGTGGTCCAAGGGGGAGATCTGGGGGAGGCTGGCCGCCCGGGGCACGGCCACAGCCGCGCTCTCACGCCGCCCCCACCCTCCTCCTCCTTCCGGGCTGACCCGTGCATCGACTCAGCGGTCTTCGGGCGCCACCTAGCGCCCGCTGTTCTCGAAGGCGGGGCAGCTCCACGCCCTGTGCACGGACGGAGGTCGCCCGGGCGCCGGGGGCAAGCCTTTCCTCTCCCCACCCTTCCTTGTTGCCCAGGAAGCCATCCCCGGGACCCATTGTTCTTTCCCCAAGTTATCTTTTCCCTCCCTTCCTTTTCTTTGTCATGATAAACGAGTATTCACAGAGTCGCCTGCAGATACGGCTCCACCCTGAATCCCTCAAGACCGCAACTTTTCCCGAGCGGGTAGCTGTAAAGTCTATCGAATCGGATGGCGTTTCGTCTCCCAGCACGAAAGCGGCCCCTCGTCTCCCATCCCCCAGCCATGGAGCAGAATGACCGGTGGAAGTAATCACCTGAATCCACCGATTCGTGGTGTGAGATGGGCCTCTTGGCTGTAGGTGGAGTGGAAAAACATCGAGCTGCGGCCAAAGAACGAGCCGGGATTTCAAAGTGTCCACAGGCCAGTGAACAGCTGTCTCGGACGTGCCCGGGAGAGAGAGAGAGAGAGAGAGAGGGGGAGAGAGAGAGAGAGAGAGAGAAGAGAGAGAGAGAACTTGTGGCCTCGGGCGGTCCCGAGGATGAGGGGAGAAGGGAGTGACTGGGAGAGGGGTGTGTCCTCCTCCCTCCTCTCCACCCACAACCACAACCTCTCGCC
>NW_007259611.1:3056-7785 GCF_000164805.1 Carlito syrichta
CACGACCCCCTACCTTTCCTTCCTCGGGAACTCCCCCTCGACCCTTTGAGGACCCCGCTCCCACCCTTCCCCCCACACTGCCTGGCTGTTCACGGGAGGATGACGCGGCACCCGGATGTTTTCGATTCAGGGGCTCATCCGAACAGCCCCGCGGGTGGCGTCCATCGATTCTTCTAGTACCGGTCCGGTGGGTGGTCGCCGGCTGGCCCCGGTATGTGTGGGTAGCGTTTCCCACTGCTAGGGTCCGAGTCACGCTAGGCTTCCCCCCTTGATACCGACAGATGAAAGGGGCGGGGAGCTGGCTGAAAGGGCATTTCTGAGCTCTAATCCAGGGAGCAGAGCCAGACTCGAGATCTTTCAAAACGGTTCTGCTCACCCTCTAGGCTTTTACGGTTCACTTCTATAGTCCAGAGTTCTTCGGGCCTATATGTCAGCTACAGTGAGATATGCGACCCGCAGAGCACCATATAGAATTTGGGTTTTAGCCACATCGATCGATAGGGACGTTTTTTCTCTCCCGACTTCCTGGTGCCAGGTAACGGAGGTATCTCACAGCTTTTTCCGGTAGGGCCCGGCAGAGGTGGTGATCGAGCTCGCCATAGTAGAGTAAAGGGCCTGAGACGTCACGCGTGATGCAAAGGTTATACGAATCACAAAGCTTACGATGACATGGATACACAAGTGACATAATTCACAAGGCTTACGATGACATCGAGACTCTATCATTCGAACTTATGACCACTCAGAAAAAGGGAGTCAAAGGAGATTCCCATCTTGCCGTTGATGGGGGGCAGACTCCAGGGAGGTCAACGATCCTTTGAAGCTACTCACCGGGAGTGCCCAGGAGCTCAGGGAAGCACACCCTCTATCAGCTCTTGGGAATGTTGTTCAGGAATAAATGGGAGCGCTTGCACCCTGGGCCTGCCCTCCTCTAGGGGCTGTGACGAAACGGACAGACATCAGAGAGCCTCTATATCATTTCCCCAACTGTCAGTCGAAGCCACGATCTCTATCACGGGAAGAGCTACGTCATGCCGCCTTCACGGAAACGCGACTCTGCCTCTTTCCCTCCGCTGGCTGTCACACTCGATAGGCTCAGTCACGAGCGCAGGAATTCGAATAACACATGGGGTATAGAGCGTGACGGCTTAAACATACGAACATCGGTATTATAAACATAGTGAAGAAGAACTTCCCTATGCCTGAAAGGAGGCCCCGTTATCTCGGTGGGAGGCAAGAAAACGCATCGGAAAACCAATCGGAAACCTTTCCGGCGTAAACATTCACGTCACCTATAGCATTCACGCCGGTCCCATCTGGCTTAGCGTTGCCGTGACGTTCCCCGATTCCTCTGGAATAAAAGCGTGACCCTCTCGGCCCGGCACGCTGGCACGTGCCTGTACTTCCAGCCATCTGTCAGGCTGAGATGGAAGTATCCCCTGAGCCCAGTAGGTCGAGGCTGTGGTGGCCGTGAGCCTGCTACCGTTCTCCAGCCCGGGCGACAGAGCGAGACCGCAACTCAAAGAAAAAAAAAAGCGCAACCCTCGGTATGGATGATTCACGTGTGCCTCCTCGAGTCGTGGCAAGATCTAAAGCCATCGGTTTTGTAACCCTGAACTTAGCCAAGGGTTCGATGTGGAAGGACATGCCATTCAGCCCTATATTGAGCGAAAAGAGACGATGAACATAAACGTACCATTGAAAACAGATCCGGTCCATCGAGTGTGCAGATAGGGCAAGTCGGCTACGTGTGCTTGTCGCAGGGTGCTAGAATCGAGTCCTCGGGCCCTTGGGAAGCTCAGAGTGCAGAGCGCATCCGCCGATCCACGGGGGGGGGGGAAGCTGAGGCCGTAAACCAGTGCCACACACACGGCCACCGAGTCCCACGGGGAGCTCACCGCTATGCCCCCGGCCTCTGAGTCCGATCGGTGATAAAAAGATCGCCGTCCTTAAGGACCATAAGGTCTACTGTAATCGGGTGTGAGCCATATAATCCGATCCCATATCTGACTGGTATTAAAAGGTAAAATTTTGGCCCGGTTTACGTATAATTTCCTGAACGGGCCATCGCCTCAAACCGATTCTCGTTAGGTTATCGCTATTAGCGATTCAACTTCCCGCTCCAAATTCTTGAATGGACAGATCTAAAGGTGGCCGGTCCGTTCCCTGGATGAGGTGAAACCCACCAGGGAAGCCCAGAGGCTCCTGAGACTAGGAAGTTGCCCACAGATTCACCGGTTCGAGTCATCGAACGTTCTAGCGTAGGAATAGGCCCACTCTAAATACACATTTCATGAGAACTGTTTTGCCGCTTAAATAGCAGCTTTAAGTCCCGTACCGGCTCTACCGTCCACCGAGGCTGTCGCTCGGGTCTGAGAACGGGGTCTCGCCGTTCAGACGTAGACTCTTCCACTCGGGAATGGTGTCTCTGAGGCTTGATGTTTGCAGACTTTGTGTGTGTGTGTGTGTGTGTGTGTGTGTGTGTGTGTGTGTGTGTGTCGGAGTCTCACTCTGTCGCCCAGACCGGAGCGCAGCGGGCGCTCCCGGCCACCGCAGCCTCGACCTGCCGGGTTCCGGCGATCCCTCCGCCTCAGCCTTCCAAGCGGTCGGAACCACAGGCGCGCGCCACCACGCCCGGCTGATTTTTGATCGATCGTGGAGATGAGGTCTCGCCAAGTCGCCCAGGCGGGTCACGAACCCGCGGGCTCAGGCCATCCACTCACCTCAGCCTCCCAAAGGTGCGGGATGACAGGCTCGAGCCACCGAGTCCGGCTTTTTTATTTTAATGTTTCAGTTTTGAAGAACTTCAGACTTTTTTTTATAATTTTGGATAATTCAGATCATGAGTATAAAAGGTTAGCTATAGGCTGGGCTCGGCGGCTCAGCCCGTGATCTCAGCACTGTGAGAGGCCAAGGCGAGCGGATCGCCCGAGCCCGTGGGTTCGAGACCCACCCGGGCAACTCGGCAGGACCTCCTCTCTACACTAAATCCAAAATCAGCCGGGCGTGGTCGTGCACGCCTACAGTTCCGGCTACCCTGAAGGCCGAGGCTGAGGCGGAAGGATCGCCAGAGCCCAGCAGGTCGAGGCCGCGGCGGCCGGGAGCGTGCCACCGCACCCCAGTCTGGATGACGGAGCGAGACTCGGACCCTAACAAAAGAAAAAGGAAAAAGGTCATCTATAAAAAGGTTAAAAAGAAAGAAAGCAAAAAGCAAAGGAAAGATGTAAAAAGGTTGCCGGCGTACAAGTGTGGTTTCTGTAAGGAAAAAAGGATATAAGGAAAACGAATAATTTTATCTAGCCCGGGATCTCATACGGTAAACGTGTGCCCTATAACGAACAGGACAAAAGTCGAAGTCTCGAGCATGTCGAAAAACGGCACGAGCACGTCAAAGACGGTATGCGGAAGGTTTAGGGAAAGAAAGGTACGAAGGGAATCCCACAAACCATCTAGCTTGCCAAAAACAGTCAGATCGACGAATCCGCCATTAATCTCAAGCACCGACGTTAGGCCAGAACGAAATTAGATCAAAGTAACAGAATTTTCTTAAAAACCTAAATCCATCGATCCTCAGTAAACAGCGGCATCATTTAAAAGCGGTCCAATAGAATGCTCTCATTCGGACGGGGCCCATCGATCTTTCAGTCTATCGGTCAAATAGGATTTCAGTTCAATGCCTTAAAACATAAAACTCTGCTTCCGTAGTACCTTTCCGGACCGAAGTCGTCAGCAAACTCACGTCTTTAGATTCCAACCGTGAAGGGTTTACGTCAGGTCAGTCAAGACGGCCGGAGTCTAAAGGGCGTCATTCAGTGCAAATCGCTAGCAACTTTGAAGTCCTTCAAAACTCTCATTCAAGACGTGTGTGGGCCGGGCTCGGCGGCTCAGCCTGTCATCCCACACCCCGGAAGGGTGAGGTGAGCGAATCGCCCGACCCCGCGGGTTCGAGACCCGCCCGGGCGCCTCGGCGACACCCTATCTCCACACACACACACACACACACACACACACACACACACACACACGCCAGGCACGGTAGCGCACGCCTGTAGTTCTCCCGCCCAGGGAACCCGGCGAGACCTCATCTCTACAATAAATCAAAAATAGCCGGGCGTGGTAGCACGTGCCCGTAGTTCCAGCTACTCGGAAGGCCGAGGCAAAAGGATCGCCAGAGCACGGCAGGTCAAGGCTGGGGTGGCCAGGAGTGTACCACTGCCCTCCAGCCCGGGTGACAGAGTGAGACTCCAACTCATTAAAAAAAAAAAAAGAAGAAGAATCATCTCTAGGTGGGACCAGGCCCGGTGTCTCACACCGAGAGACCCAAGAGATTCAAAAAAGCGATACTCACCGTAAAAGAAGCGTTCACCGTATCTCATCCCCGCCTCACGTTCGCAATATTGAAATCTCACCTCAGACCCCGTAGGACTAGGCACATCCCGTCGCCCGTAGCGACCGCGATCGTGAAGTCACACAACGTCTTCAGCAGCGCGTGTACCCGGAACTCCCGTTAAGCTCCGTCCGCCCCAATCGCCGCGCCGACCTCCGCTTCCGCAACGGGACGTAAACGGTAAGCGATAAGTCCCTTCCGGACGTTCCCGCGCTCAGATCGCAGTCGACTCTGAGGCGCCAGCCACTCTCCCGGCGGGCTCTACGTCGACTCCAACCTCCGGCTCCCATACCAAAGTCGATCTACACGCCGTGACCGTGTAAACCCAGCTCATCCGGCCTT
>NW_007259612.1:0-13904 GCF_000164805.1 Carlito syrichta
CTGACCTGTTGATCTGCAAGCAAGCTGACGTTAGTTTACCTGTTGGCTGGTGAGCATGCAGACTAGTTTTTTTACATTTAGCAGACGAGGGAGCCAACTAACTAGCTGACCTGATGGAAAGCTATGGAGCCCACTAATTAGCTCACAAATTAGCTGAGTTGAAAGCAGACTAGTTAGCTAAGTAACTAACTAATTTGCTAACTGACTTAAGTAGCTAACTTGCTATCTAGCTGGCTATCTAGCTGACATTACTATCTAGCATACAAGCTATCTACCTGTATAGCTAGCTGACTTAACTAGCTAGCTAACTGGCTAGTTAGATGGCTAGCTGACTTAAGTATCTACCTGACTAGCTAGCTGAATAACTAACTTAATTAACTGGAAAGCTGACTAGGAACCTGACTTGTTAGCTGACTTAAATAGGTATCTGAATATTAGCTGACTTGCTGGCCCACTTAACTAGCTAGATGGCTAACTATTTGACTTAATTAGATGACTAATTTGTTGGCTGGCTACCTGGCTAGCCAGCTGTCTTAACTAACTAGCTACCTGGTTGACTATATGGCTAGCCAGCTGTCTTAACTAGCTAGCTACCTGGCTGTCTAGTTGGTTAGGCAGCCGGCAATCTAGTCAGCGGGCTGGCCATCTGGCTAGCCAGCTGTCTTAAATAGTCAGCTGACTGGTTGGACAGAGGAATAGCCAGCTGGCTAAAATAGCCAGCCACCATGCTGCTCGTCCGGCTAGCCAGCAGTCTTAACTACCTGGCCACATAGCAGATGAGCCTGCTAACCAGCCAGCTAAACTTACCAGCCACCTAGCTAGACAGCTGGCTAACCAGTTGTCTTAACTAGCTGACTTAAGTAGATACCCATCCTGCTAGTCAGAAAGCTTAACTAGCCAGCGACCTAGTGAGCCAGATGACAAACAAGCTCACATAACTCACTGATATAATTAGCTAGCAAGCCGGTTAGCCAGCTGAATTAAATAGCTAGCTACCTACCTAAACAGGTGACTAGCCAGCTGACTTAAATAGCTGACTTACCAGCTAGCCAGATGGCCAGCCATCTGACTTAACTCACTAGCTATCTAGCTAGCCAGATGGCTAGGCACTTGAATTAATGAGCTGACTTAACAAACTAGCCAGTTAGCTAGTCAGCTGACTCAACTAGTTTACTTAACTCGATAGCCAGCTGACTAGCCAGTTGACTTAACTAGCTGACATCACTAGATAGCCAGGTGACTAGCCAGCTGACTTAACTAGCTAGCTACCTATGTATGCTGCTGGCTTGCCAATTGACTTAACTACCTAACTACCTAGCTAACTATCTTGCTAGACAGCAAACTTATCTAGCTTTCATAACTTGCTGCCCTGCTTTCTAGCCAGTTTAATTAACTAGCTTGCTACATAGCTAGCCAGCTGGCTATTCAACTGAATTATCTAGATGAGTTATCTAGCTAGCCAGTTGTCTAGCCACATGACTTAACTAGCTAGCTACCTACCTAGCCAGCATGCTAGTCATCTGACTTAACTAGGTGAATTAACTAGCTAGCCTGCTTGCAAGACAGCTGACATAACTAACAAGCTACCTAGCTAGCAAGCTGGCTAGCTAGCTGATTAACTACCTGACTTAATTAGCTAACTAGCTGACATATCTAGCTGATTTAGCTAGCTGGCTTCCTAGCTTGCCAGCTGACTTAACTAACTGTAATAATTAGCTAGCTAGCCAGCTGGCTTTCCATCTGATGTACATAGCTTTTTACTAGCTAGCCAGCTGGCTAGACAACTGAAATAACGTGCTCACTTAACTAGCTAATCAGCTGGTTAGTCAGCTGACTAAAGTAGCTGACTTAACTAGCTGGCCAGCTGTCTAGTCACCTGACTTAATTGCCTAACAACCTCGCTACCCAGCAGCTTAGCCAGCCTATTTAGTTAGCTGACTTAATGCTGTAGACAACTGGCTAGCCAGCAGACTTAACTACCTATATACCTAGCTAGACAACTGTATAGCCAGTTGACTTAACAAGTTGACATAACTAGATAGCATAAAGTCTAGACAGCTGACTTAAGTAGCTACCTACATACATAACCCGCTGGCTTGCCAGCTGATTTAACTACTTAATTACCTAGCTAAACTGCTGGCCAATGAACTGACTTAACTAAGTGACTTAACTAGCTAGCCAGCTGGGTAGCCAGTTGACTTAACTAATGGTCTTAACTAACTAGCCAGCTGACTTAACTAACTGACTTAACTAGTTAGCTGCGTAGCTAGCCAGCTGACTTAACTAGATGATTTAAATAGCTAGCTACCTAGCTAGAAAGAAGGATGGCCAGCTGACTTAACTAGCAGACTTAACCAGCTAGCCAGCTGACTAGTCAGCTGACTTAACTAGCTCACCAGCTGGTTGGCCAGCTGAATTAACTCACTGATTTAACCAGCTAGCCAGCTGGCTAGCCAGCTGACTCAACTAGGTAGCTACCTAGCTATCCAGCTGGGAATGCAGCTGAATTAACTAGATGATGTAACTAGCCAGACAGCTGGTTAGGCAACTGACTCTACTAGCTTGCTACATATCTAACCAGCTGGCTAGACAGCTGAATTAACTATTTGATTTAACCACTCAGACAGCTGGCTAGCCAGCTGACTCAACTATCTTACTTAACTAGTTAGCCAGCTGGCTAGACAGCTGACTTAACAAACTCTCTACATATCTAGATAGCTGGCTGTACAGTTGACTTAACTAGCTGACTTCATTAGGTAGCCATCTGGCTAGCCCACTGACTTACCTAGCTCGCTACATAGCTAGTCAGCTGGCTACCAAACTGACTTAACTAGCTGACATAAATTGCTGGCTTGCTGCTAGTCAGCTGAATTAACTACCTTGCTATATAGCTAACAACTTGACTAGCCAGCTGATTTAACTAGTTGACTTAAGCAGCTAGCCAGCTGTCTAGCCAGCTCATTTAATTAGCAATAAACCTATCTACCCAATTGGCTAGTCAGCTGACTTAACTAGGTAACTTAAATAGCTATCCTGCAGACTAGACAGCTGATTTAACAATCTGGCTAACTAGCTAGCTAGTTGTTTTGCCAGTTGACTTAACTAGGTGACTTAGCTAACTAGACAGCTGGCTAGCAGGCTGACCTAAATGCATAGCTACAAAGCTAGCTGGCTGGATACCCAACTGACTTAACTAGCTAGCTACCTACGTAGCCCACTGGCTTCCAGCTGACTTACCTTCCTAGCTACCTAGCCAACCAGTTTTCTAGTGAGATGACATAACCAAGTTAGTTAATTAGCTAGCTCAGTGTCTAGCCAGCTGATTTAACTAGCTAGCTGCTCAGCTAGCCAGATGGCTAGTCAGCTGACTAAATTCGCTAATTTAACTAGCTAGCATGCTGACTTAACTAGCTGACTTATCCATCTACCTACCTAGATATCCAGCTGTCTTAACTAGCTGAAATACCTTTTTTTTTTTGACGCCCCAGCCCTCTGAACTAACTAGCTTTTTAACTACATAACCAGCTGAATAGCCAACTGACTTAATGAGTTGACTTAACTAGCTAGCCAGCTGGTTGCCAGCTGACTTATCTAGCTGACTTAACCAACTAGTCAGCTGGCTAGCCAGATGACTACACTAGCTGACTACTTATCTAGCAAGCTGGCTAGCCAGCTGACTAACCTAGCTGACTTTATCTTGGAAGCTGGCTAGCCAGCTCACGTAACTATCTTGCTAACTACCTAGGTAGCAGGCCAGCAAGCTGAATTAACTAGGTGCATTGAAGAGTTAGCCTGCTGGCTATCATGCTGACTTACTAGCTAGCTACCTATGCAGTCAGTTAGGTAGACAGCAGACTAAACTAGCTGTCTTAACCAGCTAGCCAGTTGGCTAGCCAGCTGACTTAACACACTGAAATCACTAGCTAGCCAGGTAGCTATCTAGCTGAATTAACTATCTAGTTAACTACCTTGAAAGTTGGCTAGCCAGTTCTCTTAACTAGCTGAATTAACCAGCTAACCAGGTAGCTAGCCAACTGACTTAACTAGCTCACTACCAAGCTATCAAGCTGGCTAGACGGCTGACTTAACTAGCTGACTTAACTAGCTAGCTACCTAGATAGCGAGTTGACTTAGTTAGCTAACTAGCTAGCTACCTAGCTAAAACGCTGACTTAACTAGTTAGCTGACTAGCTAGCTAGCTGACTTATCCAGCTAGCTAACTAATTAGCCTACTCATTATGCAACATGCTAGCTAGGTGACTTAATTATCTGACATAACTCGTTAGCTAAGGAGCTAGCTAGCTGACACAACTAGCTGACATAACTCGTTAGCTAACTAGCTATCTAGCCTACTCAAGCAGCTGAGCCAACGTGTTTGCTCACTAGCTAACTAGCTGACTCAAATAGCTCATTTAACCTGCTAGTTAACTAGCTAACAACTTTCCTCAACTTGCTGATGTAATCCGTTGACTCACTATCTAGCTAGCTGTCTTAACCAGCTGACTAATTTAAAAAGCTGACTTAACTAGCTGACTTAGGTAGCTGATTTAACTATTTAGCTAGCTGACTTAATTGGCTGACTTAACTAGTTAGCTAACTGACTTTACCTGAATTAAATAGTTAGAGAAGTATTTAACTAGCTGAATAACTAGCTGATTTAATAATTAACTAACAAGTTAGGTAGTAGACTTAAATATTTAGCTATCTAGTAAGTTAGCTCACTTAGCTAGCTAGCAAGTGAACTTGCTGACATAGGTACCTGACTTAACTATTTGGATAATGAGATAGCTAGCTGACTTAACGAGTTGGTTAACGAATTAGCTGTTTTAACTCGTTGGTAAACGAGTTATCTAGCTGTCTTAACTAGTTGGTTAACGAGCTAAGAAGGTTACAAAGTTTTGGCTGATGAGTAGGGGGACAACTTAGCTACTTTAACATGTTGGTTGATTACTCGGCCCTTGTTACCTCAATCAGCTAGCTAACAAGTTAGCTTACTTGTTATCTAACGTGCTTGCTAGCTTTCTTATCTGACAACTCATTAGCTAACAAGCTAGATAGCTAACTCAGCCAGATTACTTAACTCGTTAGCTAACTGACTAGCTATCTGACTCATCCAGCTGACTTAACTCGTTAGCTAACTAGCTAGCAAGCCTACTCAACCATCTGACTCAACACGTTTGCAAACTGGCTAGCTAGCTAACTGACTCAACCAGCTGACTTAACCCTTCAGTTAATAAGCTATCTACCTGTCTCAACCTGCTGAATTAACCCATTTGCTAACTAGCTAGCTAGCTGTCTTAAGCAACTGACTAAATTAGAAAGCTGACTTAACTAGCTGAATTAGCATGCTAGCTTGCTGACTTAACTGGTTGACAACTAGTTAGCTAGCTGACTTAACTACCTGAATTAAATATGTAGCTAACTATTTTACTAGCTGAATAACTAACTGGCTTAACTAATTTGCTAACTAGCTAGGTAGCAGACTTAAGTAGCTGATTCAATAGCTTGCTAATTAGTGAGTTGGCTGACATAACTAACTGACTTAGCCAGCTAGCTGTTTAACTAGCAGAGTTAGATAGCTTACTTAACTAGTTGGCTAATGAGATGGCTAGCTGATTTAATGAGTTGGTTAATGAGTTAGCTGTTTCAACTAGTTGGTAAATGAGTAAATTAGCTGACTTATCTAGTTGTTTAACGAGTTAACTACGTGACATAATTGTTGACTGACTAGACGGCCAACAAGTTAGCTGGTTTATATTTGGCTGACTACTCGACCAACTTGTTAGCTGGCTTAACAAATTGGCCGATTAGTTGGCCGACTAGTTAGCTGGGTCAAATAGTTGACTGACGAGTTGGCCCACTAGTTAACTCGGTTAACTAGTTGCCTTCCTGATTTTCTCAACTAACTAGTCGGCCTACTAGTTGGCAAACAAGTTACCTGCCCTAACTAGTCGGCTGACTAGTGAGCTGACCTAACTTATCAGCGGACAAATTGGCCTATTAGTCGGCCAATTGGTTAGCTGACTCAACTAGTTGGACGGCTAGTAGGCTGGCCAGTTACCTGACTTAACTAGTCAGCTTGTGAGTGAGCAAAGTGAGCTGAATTAACTAGTCGGCCTGTAAGTGAGCCGACTTGTCAACTGACTTAACTAGTAGGCTGGCGAGTGAGCCGACAAGTCAGCTGACTTACCTAGTTGGCCAGCAAGTGAGCCGACTGGTCAGTGGACTTAACAAGTCGACCGGAATGTGAGCTCACTGGTCAGCTGAATTTAGTCAGCTGGTGAGTGAGCCATCAGAAGATTTAACTAGTTGACTGGTGATTAAGCCAATCGGTGAGCCAACTTAACTATTTGGCTGCACAGTAAGCCAACCATTGAGCTGCCTTAAATAGTCGACTGGTGAGCCAGCCGACCCATGATCTGACTTAATTAGGCATCTGGCGAGGAAGCCGATTAGTTAGTTGACTTTTTGTCATGTGAGTAAGCTGACAAGTTAGTTGACCTTTTGGCTGCTGAGTGAGCCAAATAGTTTGCTGACCGGTTGGCAGGAGAGCAAGCTGACTAGTTAGCTGACCTCGTCTAAAGCGAGTGAACCTACTAGTTAGCTGACTAGATAGCTGACATGCTAACAAAAAAGTTAGCTAAGTAACTAGCTGATTTGATAGCTGACTTGACTAGCTAGCTGACTAGATAGCTGGCTATCTAGCTGACATAACTAGCTAGCAAACAAACTAACTCTCTAGCTTGCTGACTTAACTAGCTAGCTATCTGGCTACTGGCTAAATGACTTAACTATCTAGCTGACTGGCTAGCTGTCTAGCTAGCTGACTTAACTAGATAGCTGACTAGCTACATGAGTTGCTAGCTGACATAACTAGCTAGCTGGAGAATCACCTGACTTGCTAGCTGACTTAACTAGCTAGCTGGCTAGCAGCTGACATATCTAGATGACAAGATCCTTAGCTGTCTCTCTGACTAGCCAGCTGACTTAATTAACTATCTACCTGATTGGCTTAACTAGCTAGCTACCTGGCCAGCTAGCTGGCTAGGCAACTGGCTAGCTAGCTAGTGGGCTGGTCACCTAGCTAGAAAGCCGGGATAAATAGCCAGCCATATGGCTGAAGAGTGGGACAGTCAGCAGGCCAAACTAGCAAGCCACCCTGCTGTTCAGCTGGCTAGCCAGCCAGCTTAACTAACTGGCAACCTACCAGACCAGCCTACTAACAAGCCGGTTTAACATGCCAGCCACCTTGCTGTCTAACCAGCTTACTAAACTAGGTGACTTAACTAGATAGGCAAATGGCTAGCCAGCTGCCTTAACTAGCTAGCCAGCTTCCTAGCCAGCTCACTTAACTCTCAGACTTAACCAGCTAGCCATCCGGCTAACCAGCTGCCTCAATTAGCTAGCTACCTACCTAGCCAGGTGGCTAGCTAGCTGACTTAAATAGCTGACTTAACCAGCTAGCCAGTTGGCTAGCCAACTGATTAAAATAGTGAGATACCTAGATCTCCAGTTGTCTTGGCTAGCCAGCTGACTTAACTAGCTGACATATCCAGCTAGCAAAGTGGCTAGCAAGCTGAGTTAACTAGTTAGCTATTGACATATACCGCTGGCTTGCCTGCTAAATTAACTACCTAGCTATCTAGCTAACCAGATGGCTAGTGAGCTGACATAACTAGGTGACTTAACTAGCTAGCCAGCTGTCTAGCCAGCTGACATAACTAGTTAGCTAACTAGCTAGCCAGCTGGGAAGTCAGATGAATTAACTAGCTGACTTATATAACTAGCCAGCTGGCTAGCCAGTTGAAATAACTAACTTGGTAAATAGCTATCAAGCTGGCTAGCCAGCTGACTTAACTAGTTGACTTAACCAGCTAGCCAGCTGACATAATTAGCAGACTTAACTAGTTATCCAGCTGGTGACACAGCTAACTTAACTAGCTTCTACCTAGCTAGCTAGCAGGCTAGTCAACAGATTAAGTAGCTGACTTAATTAGCTAGCCAGCTGGCTAGCCAACTGACTTAACAAGCTTGCTACCTAGCTAGACAGCTTACTAGTGAGCTGAATTAACTAGTTGACTTAAATAGCTGACCTCTTCGCAAGAAAATTGAATTAATCAGCTTGTTATATAGCTAGCCAGTTTGCTAGCCAGATGCCTTAACTAGGTGACTTAACTAGCTAGCCAGCTGACTAGCCAACTTACTTAAGTAACAAGCTACCTAACTAGCCAGCTGGATATCCAGCTGAATAAACTAGGTGGCTTTAGTAGCTAACCAGCAGGCAATAAAGCTGACTTAACTATCTAGCTACCTAGCTAGCCAGCTGTCTAGCATGCTGACTTAACTAGGTGACCTAAATACCTAGCCAGCTGGCTAGCAGGCTGACCTAACTGCCTATCTACATAGCTAGCCAACTGGACAGACAGTTGAGTTAACTGGCTAACTACGCATTGAGCCCACTATTTTGCTAGCTGACTTTACCTAGATACCTACCTAACCAGCTGGTTGGTGAGCTCACTTAATTAAATTACTTAACTAGATGGTTAACTGGCTAGCCAGCAGACTTAGCTAGCTACCCTGCTAGGCAACTGGCTAGCCAGCTGGCTTAGCTCACTGACTTAACAAGCTAGCAAGCTGACTTAACTAGTTGAATTAACCAGATAGCTACCTAGCTACCCAGCTGGTTTGTCTAGCTGGCTTAACTAGCTAGCTACCTAGCTAGCTAGCTAGCCAGCTGACTTAACTAACTGACTTAACTAGCTAGTTAGCTGACATAACTAGTTGACTTATCTATCTAGCTTCCTAGTTAGCCAGATGACTTTACTAGCTGAAATAACTAGCTATCCTGATGGATAGCCATTTGCCTTAACTAGCTTTTTAACTAACTAACCAGTTGGATAGCCAACTGGCTTAACAAACTGACATACCAAGCTAGCCGGCTGGTTTCCAGTTGACTTAACTAGCTGATATAATCAGCTGTCTAGCCAGCTGACTTAACTAGCTGGCTACCTATCAACTAAGCTGACTAGTCAACTGATTTACCTAGCTGACTAAAGCTAGCAAGCTGGCTTGCCAACTCACTTAACTAGCTAGCTAGCTACCTAGCCAGCAAGTTAGCCAGCTGACTTAACTAGCTGATTGAACAACTAGACTGCTGGCTTGCAAGCTGACTTATCTAGTTAGCTACCTAACTAACTAGTTGGCTAGACAGTTGACTAAACTAGCTGACTTAACCAGCTAACAAGTTGACTAGCCAGCTGACTTAACTCACTGACATCACTAGATAGCCAGGTAGCTATCTAGCTGTCTTAACTAGCTAGCTACCTACCTTGCCAGTTGGCTAGCCAGCTCTCATAAATAGCTGAATTAACCAGCTAGCCAGCTAGCTAGCCAACTGACTTAACTACCTCGGTACCTAGGTAGCTATCTGGCTAGCCAGCTGACTTAATTAGCTGTATTAGCTACTAGCTAAATAGCTGACATAAATAGTTAGCTAACTAGCTCGCTACCTCAATAACCAGCTGATTTAAACATTTAGCTACATAGCTAGCTTCCTAGCTAACAAGGTCACTCAAATAGTTAGCTGACTAGATAGCTAGCTGACTTAACTTGCTAGCTAACTAGTTAGATCACTCATTATCTAAAGTTCTAGCTAGCTGAGTTAGTCTTTCGTCTCAATGTGTTAGCTAACAAACTTCCTAGGTGCCTTAAGCAGCTGACTTAACTCGTTAGCTAACTAGCTAACTAGCTGTCTCATCCAGCTGACTTAACTGGTTAGCTAATTAGATAGCTAGCCTACTCAACCAGGTGACTCAACCCGTTTGCTAACTAGCTAGCTAGCTGACTCAACCACCTGACTTAACCTGTTAGTTACTAGCTAACTACCTGACTCAGCATGCTGACTTAACCCATTAGCAAACTAGCTACCTAGCTCTCTTAACCAGCTGACTTAATTAGAAAGCTGACTTAACTAACTGAATAGGTAGGTGAATTAACTACTTAGGTAGCTTTCTTAACTGGCTGACTTAACTAGTTAGGCAGTTGACTTAACTACCTGAATTAAATAGTTAGCTAACATTTAACTAGTTGAATAACTAGCTGACAACTAATTAGCTAACTAGTTAGTTAACAGAGTTAAGTACCTGACTTAAATAGTTGGCTAGGCAGTGAGCTAGCTGACTTACCTAGCTGACTTAGCTAGCTAGCTGGTTAGCTAGCTGACTTAGCTAGCTGCCTTAACTAATTGGCTAACGAGATAGCTAGCTGACTTAACAAGTTGGTTAACGAGTTTGCTACCTCTTTTAAATAGTTGGTAAATGATTTAAGGAGCTGACTTAACCAGCTGTTTAACGATTTAGCTAGGTGACTTAACTTGTTAGCTGACAAGTTGGTCCACTGTTAACTATTTGGATGGATGGTGTGCTGAACTACGTAGTCAGCCAATTAGTATGCCGACTAGTAAGCTGGCCTAACTTGTCAGTTACTAGTTAGCTGAGCTAACATGTTGGCTCACAAGTTATGGGACTTGTCAGCTGAAGGTTTAGCTGACTTTACTAGTTGGCTGACTAGGTGGCCGATCAATTAGCTGACTTAACTAGTCAGCTGGCAAGTGTGGCAAGAGGTGAGCTGACATTCCTAATTGTCCGTCAAGTGAGCTGACAGGTCAGCTGACTTAACTAGATGGCCAGCGAGTGAGCCGACTGATCAGCTGACTTAACTGCTCCACTGGCGAGTGAGCTGACTTGACAGCTGACTTTAGTTGGCTGGCGAGTATGCTGACTGCTTTGAGGAGTTAACCAGTAGGCAGGCGAGTGAACCGACCTGTGACCAACTTAACTAGTCGGCCAGTGAGTAAAGCAGTGGGTGAACTGTCTTAACTAGTCAGGTGGCGAACGAGTCGACTGGTTAGCTGATTTAAGTAGTTTGGCGAGCAAGTCAACTATCTAACTAAACTGTTGGCCTGTGAGTGAGCCGACAAGTTAGTTGACCTGTTGGCTGGCGAGTGAGCTGACTAGTTTGTTGACTAGTTGGCTGGTGAGGGAGCCGAGTAGTAGGATGACTTGAAGGAAAGCAAGTGAGCCCACTAGTTAGATGACCAGCTAGCTGAGTTGATAGCCTTCTAGTTAGCTAAATAACTAGCTGATTTGTCAGCTGACTTAACTAGCTAGCTGACTACCTAGCTGGCTATCTAGCTGACATATCTAGATAGCAAGCAAGCTCTCTAGCTGTCTAGCTAGCTGACTTAACTGGCTAGCTAACTGACTAGTTAGCTGGCTAGTTGACTTACCTATTTAGTTGACCAGCCAGCTACCTGACTAGAAAGCTGTGTAGCTAGCTAACTTAACTAACTAGCTGAATAGTTAGCTGAGTTGATAGCTGACTTAATTAGCTAGCTGGATAGCTAGCTGACTTTACTGGCTGACTAACAAGTTGGCTGAATAGCTGGTTAGCAATCTGACCTAAGTAGCTAGCTGCATGTTTGCCTGAATTGCTAACCATCTGGCTTAACTAGCTAGCTACCTGGCTGGCTAGCTGGCTAGGAAGACAGCTAGTGAGCTAGCGGACTGGCCAGCTGGCTAACCAGCTGGCTTACTTAGGCAAACTGCTGGCTGGACAGTCGGATAGCCAGTCGCTTTACTAGCCAGCCACCCTGCTGGACATCTGGCTAGCCAGCTATCTGCTAGCTGTCCACCTACCTGACAAGCCTGCTAACCAGCCGGTTTAACTTGCCTGCACTTAGCTAGCCATCCGTCTAGCCATCTCACATAACTTGCGGCCATAACTAGGTGGCCATCCGGCTTGCCAGCTGACTTAATTAGATACCAACCAACTTAGCCAGGTGGCTATGTAGCTGACATAACGAGCTGACTTAACCAGATAGCCAGCTGGCTAGTCAGCTGATTAAACTAACAAGTGACCTAGCTAACCAGGTGGCTAACCACTTTAATTAATTAGCTAATTTAACCAGCTAGCCAGCTGGTTAGTCAGCAGACTCAACTAGCTCACTTAACTAGTTAGCCAGCTGTCTTGCCAGCAGACATAACTAGCTGACAACACTAGCTAGCCTGGTAGCTAGCCAGCTGACTTAAATAGCTAGCTACATATGTAGGCAGATGGAAGCCAGCTGAATTATCTAGATGACTTAAATTGCTAGCCAGCTGACTAGCCATCTGACTTAACTAGTTCGCTACCTAGCTAGCCACCTGGCAAGCCAAGTGACTTAACTAGCTGACAAATACCTAGCAAGGTAGCTGGACAGCTGACATAACTATCTAGCTACCTATCTAGCCAGTTGCCTAGCAAGCTGACTTAACTAGGCTACTTAACTACCTAGTCAGTTGGCTATTTAGCTGGCTTGCTGACTTAACAATTTATCTGAAGCTAGCTGTCGATCTAGCTGACTTAACTAGCTAGCTGACTAGCAAGCTGACTAGCAAGCTGGCTAGCCTGCCATCTACATGACTAGCTAACCAACTACCAGACCAGTCTGCTAACCAGCCATCTTAACTTGCCAGCCACCTAGCTAGTCAGCTGGCTAACCAGTTGACTTAGCTAGCTGACTTAGCTAGATAGAAATCTGGCTAGCCAGCTGGCTTAACTAGCTATCCACCTAGCTAGCCAGCTGACTAGCCAGCTAACTTAACTTACTGACTTAACTAGCTATCTACCTAGCTAATCAGTTGACTAGCCACTTGAACTAACTAGCTGACTTAACCTGCCAGCCAGCTGGTTAGCCAGCTTACTCAACTAACTGACTTAAATAGTTAGCCAGTTGGCTAGGCAGTTGTCATAACTAGCAGATATTGCTAGCTAGACAGGTGGCCAGAAAGCTGACAGAACTAGCTAACTACATATTCCGCTGGCTTGCCAGCTGATTGACTACCTGGCTTCCTAGCTAGCCAGTTGGGTTGTGAGCTAAGTTAACTAGCTGACTGAACTAGCTAGCCAGCTGACAAACCAGCTGACTTAATATAGCTACCTAGGAAGCTAGGCAGGTGGCTAGCCAGCTGACTTAACTAGCTAAACTGCTGACATAACTAGTAGACAACTATCTATCTACCTAGCAAACCAGCTGACTTTATTAACTGAAATAACTAGCTAGCTTCCTAGCTAGCTATCTAGCAGTCAAGCTGACTTAACTAGCTGACTTAACTGGCTGGCTACTTAGCTAGCCAGTTGACTTTATTAGCTAAAATAACCAGCCAGACAGCTGCCTAACCATCTGAATTAACTGGCTTTTTAACAAGCTATCGAGTTGGCTAGCCAACTGACTTAATGAGTTGATTTATCTACCTAGCCAGCAGGTTAGACAGCTAAATTAACTAGGTGATTAATGAACTAGGCTGCTGGCCAGCCAGGTGACTAAACTAGCTGGCATTACTAGTTATCCAGCTGGCTAGTCAGCTGACTTAACTAGCTCTCTACCTCTCTAGTCATCTGGATAGCCAGCTTTCTGAACTAGCTGACTTTATTGGTTAGCGAGATGGCTAGCCAACTGACTTAACTAGGTCACTAACTAGCTAGCCAGCTGGCTAGACAGCTGACTTAACTAGCTGTTTTAACTACCTGGCCTGCTTTCTAGCCAGTTGTATTAACAAGCTTACTACATAGCTAGCCAGATGGCTATCCATCTAAATTAACTTGGTGACGTATCTTGCTAGCAAGCTGTCTAGCGAGCTGACATTACTGGCAAGCTACGTAGCTAGCCAGCTGTCTAGTCAGATGACTTACCTTGGTCACATAACTATCTAGCAAGCCGGCTAGACAGCTGATATACCTTGCCAACTGACTTAACTGCCTAACTACCTACCTAACATGCTGTCCAGCGTGCTGACTTAAATATGTGACTTAACTAGCTAGCTAGATGGCTAGCCAGCTGAATTAACTAGCTAGCTATACTACTA
>NW_007259613.1:0-10342 GCF_000164805.1 Carlito syrichta
TCACTCTGATCCTGGTGCCTTTCTTCTCTGCTCTTTCACACCTGACGTGCCTGTGTCTCCTCAGCTGGAGTGAGAGCAGAAATCCCTGGGCCTCTGCTGGCTGCTGCCTCTCTCAGCTGAGACTGCCCTTAGCCAAGACAGAATCAGCTAGCGATGGCTGAGAAATGGAGCCTGCTCTGGGCCAGTTCACGGTGAGCCCTTTAGAGTCACAGGGTCTTCATGTGAAAGTGAGGGTTATTGACAGGATATTTTTACTGACAAAATGGTAACATTTTTGTGATTTAAAAGCAAGCATTCTATTTATCATTATAGACATTCCGAGACATGAAACTACTTGAGGAGCTGAAATTACCTGAAGTTTGCTACTTACTTTAAGGGTAACAGTTGCTGCCTTGATTATGAAATCATTTACTGACACTTTAATGTCATCTGAAAGACACAGAAACACAGCAAGTTCAGTATTCTAACACAACTTTAACCCTGAACACTGGGATGTCAAACGTGTGCATCAGCAGTGATCAACAGTGACCAGGGCCGCACCCGCTCAGTCAAGAAGGTTCCCATGATTATTAGAGCTTGCATATATGTGCTCCTGGATACTTAATATCAGCCCTGAATGTACAGTTTCCTTTGGGTCTCAGAATTTTTAAAAACTGCTCAGATAACACACACGAGAACCTGAAGGGAGCATCACCAGCACCAGGAAAGAAGAGACCCAACACCTACATCTTCAGAAAGACAAATAGTCTCCGGTGTGTGCCAACAAAGTCTACAGGAAATGCTCTCATTCCCTGCATGTTTTGAATACACTGATTACATCAGTGCAGGGGTGCATGGAGGCACTCTACACAAACAATTGTATGCATACATGGAGGGAGTGTGTACAAATTTCTTTTTATTAAGGGGATGTACACGGGAAAACCTGCAGATCATTGTATTAAACGAGAGCTGCGTTTTAACTTAACAGGAGTTGCCAAGCGCCTAGAATGCAGCAACACTGCACAGGTCCCAGAGTACCCAGTGACATAAGGTCCCCGTCTGGTTTTCTGGCAAATACACTTGAATCAACTTCTTTCCAGCACATGTAATGATTTTAAGGTAAAGCTGGGGACCCCCTGCTTCCCAAAGAGCTAGAAACCTTCCTGTGTGTCTGCTCAAAGCCCCTTGAGGAGCAGAAATATAAGTGGATTTCTAGTGCTTGGAGACTTGTAATGGCAACCAACACAAAACACTGGTGGATGTGTGGGCATGCTGTTCCATGAGTTCCCTCTGCTCACCTCGCGTGGCTATCAGACCCCTCCTCATGCTGTTGGCCATCCACAGATCCCCATGGTGGAGACTCCCAAGCACCGGCCAGCCAATGACCCCAGAGCTGCCTCCCAGTCATGGTCTCACTCAGGAGCATTCTCAAGCGAGACGCTTGGCCCTGTCTTCCATACTGGCAGCTCCCAGGCAGAAACTTTCAGCTCCCAGGTTTGGCTCTGAGGAATATAATGACTCCTCCTGCAAGCTCTACCTCTGAGCCCGGTGTAGTCAAGCAGCAGACCTGTATATCCAACTTATCTCGTGACATTTCTACTCACACACCAAAAGGCATCTCAAATCCAGCATGTGTAAAGCAGATTTCTTTTCAAATTCCTTTATTTTTAACTCTTTACATGAACATTTTCAAGCACACTAAAAGGATATTCACTGAGGGGGAAATAGTTTGTAAGGGAATATAAAATAGTCTCATCTGCACCTTGTCAAGTCACAAAAGCAAAGTGTGGAACATACTTGGCCATGTTATATACCATAACCTCATACATGAAAGAGGAGGGAAGGCAGATAACATGGTTCTCTCAAGACTCATGTGGAGACTCCTAATTACAAGGAGCGACCAAGGTGGACCGTGCGAGACCCTACATTCATCCATATCTCCATGGACCCATCATGGATAGGTCCTGCCTTGTGAGAGTATTTCCTGCCTTGTGAGAGTAAGACAACAGAAAATCATTCCCACGCCAACCTCTACATTACGAAGGAGCCAGTGCAACCCAAGAACCACAGAGGTACTTCCTGGGCTGACTTCTTAGATATCTGTCACTTTCCATTTGGTTCCGGAAGATCTAAGGGCTGCCCAGTGTCATCCTAGGAAATTCTGGAGTTTGCATATAAACCAACTCATCCTAGTCCTGCTCTCCCTTGGAAGTGGGAGATGCAAAAGAAAGCTGCCCCACCCCAGCAGGGGAAGAGAGGGCAGGATCAACTAAGGACCACACTGCTCTTGGGCCTATGGGGACTGACTACACAGCAACGGGCAGCTGACCCACAGAGAGTGACAGCCACTGAGGAGCCAGTGTGAGAGGAGGAGGGCAGCGCACAGGCTGCAATGTGAGCGAGGGACATGCGAGAGATGGAAACCACAGACATGCCCAGATGGAAACCCAGGGGGCAACCACGGCCAGATATGAAAACCATGAGTGTCCAGCTCTGAGCCATAGCTGAGAGGAGAATCAGTGAATTCAAGGCCAGGCCAGCATGATGTCCAAGCTGAAACCCAAGGGAAAAAGGAACAAGCAAAAAGAAGCAGACTGGCAATGAGCTCTGGACAGTTTAAAAAGCCTCCCATTTATAGTTGAAGGCCCAAGAGATGACAGTGCAGATGAAGTAATTTAAAAGAATAAGGAAAGACAACAAGTCACAGATCTGTGAAGCTGAGAGACACCCAAATGGGGGAATAAGACAGCAAGACAAACTGGGCAGGTAAAGCCAAACTGCTGCTGGAGAGAGCCCTGAGAGCAGCCAGAGAGGGTGGAGTGCAACATGGGAGTGTCAGGCCACACAGGGAGAGTCAGGCCACACAGGAGTGTCAGGAATGGCGGCAGGCACCCTGCAAGCTACAGGAATGGAGGAGTGTCTCCATGGAAAGCTCTGGAACAAAAGTCTCATTAGTGCCAAATTCTATGCCCAGCAAAAATATCCTTCAAAAATGGAGACACCTTACCCATTAGGAGGATTCCCACCAAAACAGCAGAAAAAACAAGTGCAGGCAAAGCTAGGGAGAAACCTGAATCTTGCATGGCCCTGGTGAGGCCAACCAGTAGAGCCACTACAGAAAGCAGGATGGCAGTTCCTCAAAAAGGAAAGGCATCGTAACCCCATGATCCAGCAGTTCCACTTCCAGGACGAGTCCCACGTGCAGGCAAAGGCATGAAGAGGCATCTGCACACCCAGTTCACGGCAGCACGGCCTGCCCAAAGATGAAACGACCCGACAGGTCCACCCATGGACACACAGCGAGAAGATGCAGTCTCCACATGATGGGGTGTGGCCCAGCCTTGAAGGGAGGACAATAGGCAGGAACCCAAAGACCATGTCCAAAGGAAAGGAGTCAGTCACAAAAAGGGTGAGCATTCTCTGATCCCACCTGCCTGAGGGACGCAGAGGTGCCAGGCTTACTTGGATGCAAAGCAGAGCAGTGGTTGCCAGGGATGGGGTAACAGTTATAGCGATAGAAAAAAGAATGACGGTCGCCGGGGATTGGGGGTGTGACATTTACAGGCATGAAAAGTAGAATGGTGGTTGCCAGGGGTTGGCAGGGTGTGTGTGTGATATTTATAGGAATACAAGGCCACAAGGCAAACAGTGGTCTCCAGGGGCTGGGAGGGAGAGTGGATACAGCGGCTCAGTGTTGCAGGGCATGAAAGCCCTGTGGGAGCACGGGGGTCGTGGCTGCACAATGTGACGCCCTTCATGCCAAAGACTAAACTGTAGACTTTAAAATAATTAAAATGGCAAAACTTATGTCACCTATATTCAACCACAATTAAACACTTTTTTTAGATTGGAAAATATAGTTTATTTAGAAAGTAAACTGGAGTGGGGGTTCACCTCCCCAAGGGAGGGGAGGAGGCCAAAGTTAGGAAACGTAGTGATGGCCATAGTTCAAAGAGCACATGGCCACACCAGAACCAGAGTCTAGTAAGGCAATGGCCAAAACATTTTTTAGAGAAGGACAAGAACAAACAGACTTTTTCAGATAATAACTAAAATAATTTACTGACATGTGACAGCAGACAGCACTTTGATTCTATACAAAGAAACACAAAACTACAAATAAATATAAAGAGACTCTTTCTTCATTGTAAACAACTTTAGAAACTTGATCTGCTGAAGCAGAAAGTATTAAACATGCATTCTGTGGTTTGCATCATATGTAGAAATAAAACAGGAAAGTCACAACATGAACTGTGGAAGGAAGGAAAGGTTCTCACATGAAACATGAGGCGGTGTGACCCAAGTTGAAGGCAGACTGTGGAAAATTAAGAAATTACATCATGAACCCTAAGGAAAGCATCAGAGAGAGAGAGAGAGAGAGAGAGAGAGAGAGAGAGAGAGAGAGAGAAAGAGAGAGAAAGAGAGAGAACGAACACAGAAGTAGAATGGAATCAGAGCAAAATGTGGAAAATGCCACTGACTGCGAACTCCTGAGGCTTTACTGAAATCACTCCCCAGGTCTAGGAGTCTTCTAGTGAAATCTTTAGGATTTTCTAGATTTAGAAGCACATTGTCTGCCAAGAGCGATAGTTTGATCTCCTCTTTTCCTATCTGGATATGTTTTTCTTCTTTCTTTAGCCTGATTGCTCTGGCTAAGACTCCCTCATGACAAAATAACCCAAACAAAGACAGGGAAAGAAGAAAAAAGGAAGAAATGGGACAAAGAAAACAAAGGAGGAACAAAATGGCAGATTTGAATCCAACCATGACATTAAACAGGAGCAGTCAGAATGCCTTAGTTAAAAGAGATGGCAGTACTGCACAAGAAAGCAGAACCCGACTACATGCTGTCTGCAAGAAACCTATTTAAGTAAAAACATGGACCATCAAAAGCAAAAGATGTACTGTAAAAATAAATTCTAAAAAATCCAAAGTGGCTAAATCAATATGATAAAAAAGGTGTCAGGACAAAGAGCAGTACCAGCAACAGACAGAAACAGGACATGATGACGGGCCTGTCCACCAAGAAAACAGAGGACTCCTCGGTGTGTGTGCCTAACAATCCACCTTTGAAATACAGGAAGCAAAACAGACAGCACTTAAAGGAGAAACCTACAGCTCACAATCACAATCAGGAGTTTCATCCTACTCTCCAGCATATGAACAATGCCATCAACCATCTTGACTTAGCTGACACTTACAAAACACTCCCTGCAAAAAAGTGGAAGATACATTCTTTCAAGCACAAATGGAACATTCCTCAAGATAGAACACGTTACAAATCTCAATAAATTAAGATGACTGAAATCATACAGAGTATGCTCTCCAAACACAATGGAGTTAAGCTAGAAATCATAAAAGAGTCTTTCTGAGGGGCTGGTAGATGATGGAAGTGGAGCAGAAGAAGAAGAGGACCTTTCACAAGGTCACCTCCCACAGTGTGGACCTGGACCAGCTGCTGGACATGCCCTATGAGCAGCTGATGCATGAGGCAGCAGTGGCAGCTGAACTGAACTGAGGCCTGTGGTGGAAGCAGCACTCGCTGTGTAAGCGGCTGCACAAGGCCAAGAAGAAGGCGCTCCCCCGCCCCCAAGAGAAGCCCGAGGTGGTGAAGACGTACCTGTGTGACGTGATCATCCTGCCCGAGACAGCAGGCGGCATGGTGGGCATGTGCAACAGCAAGACCTTCAACCAGGTGGAGATCAAGCCAGAGATAACCCGCCACTACCTAGGCAAATTCTCCATCACTTACAAGCCTGTGAAGAATGGCCGGCCCAGTATTGGTACCTCCCACTCTTCCCACTTCATCACACTTGAGCTGCCAATAAAGACACGTCTGTTCAGTCCAAGAAAAAAAAAGAAAAGAAACCATAAAAGAAAGATAACTGAATAGCCTTCAAGTATTTTGAAATTAATTTCTCACTTATCAATAACTCTTGGATCAGAGAAATCACAAGGGAAGTTTGAAAACATTTTGAATGAAATAAAACATAAGCAGTGCTTAAGGAGAACTATGTCAGGGTAAGGTCTCAAGTAAATGATCCAGGTTTTCACCTTGAGAAACTAGAAATAAAAGAGAAAATTAAACCCAAAGTAAAATAATAATAATAATAATAATAATAATAATAATAATAATAAAGTACAGAAGGCAATGAAACCAGTATCATAGAAACACTAGAGAAAGACCATAAAATCACATGCTGGAGCCATAAAAAAGAACAAAATCATGAACTTCACAGCAACCTGGATGGAACTAGAGTTTACAATACTGAGTGATCTCTCACAGAAACAAAGATCTGAGTATCATATGTTCTCACTCATAAGTGGACCTTGAACATCTATCATTAATACTATAAAAAAAGGATTGACAGTGGTGGGAAACCATGGGGAGGGCAGGGAGGGGAAGGGAGGTGGGATTAATAGTAGTCAATATCTGTCTGGGGACACTCCTTATCAATAAGGGTGCTGGATGATGCATATTTGTATACCTAACCCTTAACTGTACCCTACAATTTTAAAATAAAAAATATGTTTAAAAAAAATCACATGCTGGTTCTTTGAAGAGAGCAGCAAGAGTGATAAACCTAATTTAGTCAGACTAATCTAGGAAATAAAAGAAAATACAAACAAATAATATCAAAAAGAGAAACATCACTTCAGATTACATAGATGTCACAAGTATAATACGGTAATACTATAAACAACTTTATGCTGATAAATTTGGAAATTTAAATGACATAAATTCCTTGAAAGACACAAACTGCCAACGCTTACCTAAGAAAAAATAACCTGTGTCCATTTAAAAGTTAAATTTATAGTTAGAAATCTTCCCATAAAGAGATTCACTGGTGAATTCTACCAAACAATTAAAAGAGAAATAATACCAACTATACCAAACTCTTCTAGAAAATAAAGGAGGAGGAGGTCGGGTAGCTCATGTCTGTAATCCCAGCACTTTGAGAGGCTGAAAAGTGAGGATTGCCTAAGCCCACAAGCTCGAGACCAGCCTGGGCAACATGGCAAGACCTTATCTCTACAACAAATTAAAAAAATTAGCTAGGCAAGGTGGTGCATGCCTGTAGGCCCGCTACTTGGGAGGTTGAGGTAGAAGGATCACCTGGGCCCAGAAGGTGAGGCTGCGGTGGACATGATCATTGTGATCATGCCACTGCACTCCAGCCTGGGCGACAGAGTGAGACCCTGACTAAAAACAAATAAATAAATAAAATAAAAGGAGAAAATGTTTCCCCACCCACTCCACTAGATTTGGTAAGAAACCAGGAAAAAACTATCCCAAGGAAAGCAAACTATAAGCTAGCATTTCCTATAGGCATAGATGTAAAGAGTCTTAACAGAATCTCAGAAATGGAACTTATATGTAAGAGGAGATTAAACGGTTTTCCTCAGTGTATAAGGAATGCCAAGTTGACTCATCATTTGAAAATCAACTGATGTAATTTACCACAGAAACAGAAAAAGGAAGTAAGTAAAGAGATATACAAAAAGCGTTTGGCAAAATTCCCACTCCTGTTTAGAAGCCCCAGCAATCAGAAATGGAAATTCCCTCAACCTGAAAGCAATCTACAAAAAGCTTACACTTAATGATAAAAGACTGAACGCTCCCCCTGAGATGAAGACCATGGCACCAATGCCTGCCTTTGCCACTTACATTCATCATTATACCAGAGGTCTTAGTGCAATAAGGCAAGAAAGTAATACAGAAGCCACAGAGACTGAAAAGAAAAAAACAACTATCAGTTCATGCTAAAATTTGTATGTCTCTCAGCAACCTTATGTTTAATTGTTTTTTGGGAGAGACGTTACAAATCTAATAACCTGAAAATGCATTTTGAACAAAAAATATAAAATAAAAAGTTGCATTAAAAATGCTATCTAAGATATATTTATAATCTAAAACATTTTTAAAATTTTGGGATTTTAAGTTTGCTAGAATGCTAAGGACCTTTTTGTTTAAATATCATACTCAAAAATATTAAAAGTAAAAATAACCATCTAGGCTGAGCAAGCCATTCATACATTCTTACAAAAAATTTACATATGTAAGAGTTACAGCAAACCAAAAAATTAAGTATATTACTTTTGCTTTTAAATCCACCAACCAATCCAAACACAGCACTACAGGATTGAGTATCCCATATCCAAAATGGTCAGAAACAGAAGTGCCTCGGATCTCCCAGGGCTCAGACTTGGAGTATGACATTCGGCACTCCCAACCTCTCAACCTGAAATCCGAACTCTGAAACGCTCCCATGAAAATTTCCTGCGAGTGTCATGGCATGTGAAAAGCTTCAAACTTGGGAGCGTTTTGGATTTTCGGTTGGGGATGCTCACCTTGTGTTTGCAGAGAATGGGACTCAGTGACCGCTGGCCAAAGGGTCATGATCAAGAGCAAGGTGGAGCAGAGCCCCTCACTTGCAGAAAGGGAAAGCATCTGCAATCCATTCGCCACAACAAAGCCACACATTTCTCACAGAAAACAGAACTAAATTCTCTTTTTCTAGCACCATTTTTTTTAAAAGCAGGATTGAGAGGACAGAAAAGTTCTCACAGCGGGAGGGAACCCAAAGGGGTTGCCCCCTCTAGCACAAAATATTATCAGAGTAGAGGGCAAGTACATTAGAGAGCTGAAATGGAAGGCTACACAATGCGAGCTTCCATGGAAATGGAGGCACATGTGTACTGTATTAAGTCACTTTCCCTTACTGACCTTTGACCAGATCTTGCTAAACTCAGTGGTAGCAAAGGCATGAGATACAGTACTCTTAGATTCAGTTAACCTCTTGGCAATGACTCTTCGAATATTGCTGGTGGGGATTTTAGTGAACGTGCCCTAAAAAAAAGAACAATCTGTCTGTTAAACCACAAGAAGAATGGGGGGGGGGGGACCTAGAAACCAAGAATCTTCATAAATAAAATTTATTCTCAGTGACCTAATTTATCAATTAAAGAGTAATACAAGAAAAGCACCATTACAATTTTTAGTATAAGAGGGAATATAAAAAAATCTGAGGAGTTTTAGCTATATGGGCTGTAACTATAGAAAAAAGGAACAAAATTCATGTTTCAGTTGTGATGGGACATCTTATGCTACTATGTTTAAGATGATTAAAAGGAAATTATTCATTAAGTAATGAATAATTTCCCTATGGATATGTACATATACACATATATATATATATGCACACAAATGCAACCATACACATAGACTATATACACACTATACACACACGTGCACACACACACACAGACAGCAAGACATACACATACCAACCATAAGTAGCTTTTGTTACAAATAACAATAAAGCTCAAATCAGCAATAAATCAACAAATCAACTGCAGATGTGCCTCAATTTACAATCATCTCAATAATCCATCATAAGCTGAAAATACTGTTAACTGAAACGCATTCAGCATGTCTAATCTACTGAGCACCCTGGCTTAGCCCAGCCTGCCATCACAGTGCTCAGAGCACTTCTCTCATCCCACGGCTGCAAAAGCTCCCGGTGACACAGTGTACTACAGAGCACCAGCGGTCAGCCTCTGATCTAGTGAGAGCTGCAGCTCTCCCCCGCACTGCAAGGGAGGGCCATCCTGTTTCTACCAAACATGGGTCACTCTCACATAATAGAGCTGAAAAGCGGTAAGTGGAACCACCTTTGCAAGGAAACATGGAACACTCAACCAAGACAGACCATGCAACGAACATAAAACTGATCTCAACACATTTAGGAAGACCGAAATCAGTGTGTTCTGTAAACACAATGGAGTTAAGCTAGAAATGATAAATGAAAGATACCTGGATAGTCTTCAAATATTTCAAAGTTAAATTCATACTTACAAATAGCTCATGGATCAAAGAAATCGCAAGGGGAATTAAAAGGCTGGAGAACTTCTATGCAATTCTTACAAAAACAGCACATGGCAGAAAATGATCATCCAAGATGCTGGACAATTTGCCAAATTATGTCTGTTTGGATGTGCAATTAAAAAAAAATCACGTGAGCATCATATTCCCTAGACTTCTCACAGAAAGCAGGAATGAGGTCCTAAGACCTTCCAACAACATCCCTGCGGCCACTGCGCCGGTGTGTTCCTCGAAGGAGCACGATGGCCCTTCAGTTACATCCAGGCCCCTCCTCAGCCTCACTGTCTTGGGTTTTCATGACAGTCACTTCAGGACTGTGGTAATAGCGCTTTTCAAATGTGACATTGGAATACACTTCCCCATCAGAAAGAGCATGTTTATTTACTTTTCTTCTTTTCATTTTTGAATTGCCCATTTGATTTTAAATACAATTGAACATCTCATGCTGCTTCTGACAGAAGAAATAGCCAGAAAGGC
>NW_007259614.1:0-1577 GCF_000164805.1 Carlito syrichta
GGCGGCCCTGTGGCCTGACTGGTGCGAGGCTCGCATTGCAGGCCTCGCTGCATCTCTTTCTCGCTGTGTGACCTTGAGCTGCTTAGCTCACCTCTCCGAGCTTGTTTCCCCTTCTGTACCGTGGAACCCCTGCCCCTTCTTGAGACGCGTGACTGACTGACTGAGACAGTCAGTCACGCGTCTGGAGTTCGTGCATGGCCCCCAGTGTGTGGTGGGCGCTGGGGGCACAGTGGTTCCCCACCCCCCACATGCGGGCTCCCTGACGGAGGGCCCAGTGACTGGGACTTCTCAAGCCCACCCTGGGACTGTCAGTCCTACACACCGGCCAAGGGTCTGGGGCCAGTCGGCTGGCGTGTGACCCCGTGAGCCCTCTCGTCTCATGGTCTTGGGTGACTTCATGACGATGTGTGTGACTGTGTGTATGCATGTGGCTGTGACTGTGGGTGAAGGACCCCGTGTGTGTGATGTGAGCCTGTGGCTGAAGGCGACAGATGCCGAGGGGAGGTGCTGGTTCTTCGTGGCTTGTCTGTGCCTGTGTGTCCTTGTGTGGGACGGTAACATTGTGACTGCGTGTGAGACTGGGGGAGGGGCAGGGTGCCTGGAGCAACCTGGCCAGTCCTGGCTGGCTGGGGCGGGGGTGGAAACAGCTCGCCCGCCCCTCCAGGCAGTCCTCCGGGCAGGGAAGGCTCTGGGTCCAGCTGACCAGGGCTGGCTGGTCAGTCTGAGCCAGAAGGGACTGGCCAGTATGAGGTGGGGGAGGGTCACCACCTTAAGGCCGTTTGTCCGCGGGACCCGGCCCTGCTGGTCCTGCTCTGGGTCCCAGGACAGGGTCCAGTGCCAGAGGGTGGAGGCTGGCCTCCATTGCTGCAGCCTCGGGAGCTGCTTCTCTGACAGTGAGAGGTGGGGCCCCGCCTGCCCCCTCCCTGTCCACCCCGGCCCCCACCTCTTCCACGTGGCCCTCACTCGCCTCAGCACGCGCTCCACACCCGCCCGTCTCCCTCACGGAGTGGCGCGTGGCGAAGATGGGGACCCTCTCACCGTCACCACTGTGTGGCCATGGGGCTCATTCGACACAGATCCAGTCCCTGAGTGTTTGCTGATCGAGTGAGTAAACTGCAGGCGGTGGCCTCTTCCTACCCCGGGTGGGTGGCCTCAGGGCCAGACCCCGTCAGCGACGCAGAGGGAGCTCTCTGCCCTCAGCTTCCCGAGGAGCTCTGAGGGACCCGCAGCCCTTCCCCCCAGTTATGCTGCCTTCCACTGAGCTTCTGCCAAGTGGCCTCCATGGCCCCCTGCTGGGAATCCCTGGCACCCCCTCCCCACATAGCTCCTCAGGTCCCTGGAGGAAAGAGGCCCACCAGCCTGGACCTGTTGGAGAAAACTAAGGCTCCACGGGGACTCAGTTTCCCCACGAAGCTCCCTGGGGCTGCTTGCCTGAGGAAAGCTCCTTCGGTCTGCTCCAGAGGGGGGCTTAGCTTGCTGGGGGGGCGAGGCAAAACCCCCCAGGAAAAAGCTGAGCTGCCCTGCCTGCTCCTTGGAAGCCAGGAGGCGAGAGAGCGGGCGGGGGGGGGGGGGGGGCG
>NW_007259614.1:1720-4001 GCF_000164805.1 Carlito syrichta
GCCCTGCCCCTCCCCACAGTGAAAGCGGAATCAGCCACGGGCGCAGACCCAGCGCCAGGGAGCCTGCCTGCCCGGCTGGGCCTAGATGCACCAAGCCTGAGACAGGTCTAGAAACAGAACAGCAACCGCAGAGGGGGAGGGAGAGAGACGGGGTGGACCGGTGGGCAGACAGATGAGCCCGTACGCCCATGCCCTCGGGAGCCTGCTGGGAGGCAGGTGAGAGCCCGGTCTTCTCAGGTCCAGACTCAGAATGAAGTTGCTGAGGCCACGCCCAGAATGGCTCCGGCTGTCCGCCCGCGAGCGTGGCCACACGTGTGTGGCTGTGACCGTGCGTGTGTGTGTGTACCCGTGTGTGCCTGCAGGTGCACGGGCCTCGGCGTGGCTCCTGGGTCTGGCGGCATGTTTGCCGAGCCTGGCCAGTGCGTGCCATGGTCAGGGGCCGGAGGTTGTCACCTGCCTCTAGTGTGCATCCTGTGTCCCAGTGTCCCTGGGCACATGTGTGGGTAACGCGCAGCCCCCCTCGGTGGCTCTGCCAGAGCTGGGCCCAGGGCTACGGCGGAGAGGCGAACCTCAGTGCCCCTGAGCAGCCTGGCCCTGGCCCTGGCCTCAGACTGGGACCTGGAGCCCCTGTCCGCCCACATGGGGGCTTTTGTCCATTTCTGAAGTGACAAGAGACACACAAAAGGGCTTTTAATTAAATCAAAGGAGGGGGAAACGGGCCAGCCAGGCCGCTATTATGTTACCAAATGCGAAAATGAAAACTTATTTTTAAAGCTCTGGTATTAATTTGAGATTATTCAGATAGTTAATTAAAAGTGCAGCATGTGTTAAATATTATTTCAACAAAGATTATCATCAGGCCTCTATGTAATGTGATCCTTGGGCTTGGGGAGCTTTATGCAAATGCTCCTTCGCCAGGAGGAAGGGCCTGCAGGCCTGCGGGTGGCAGGCAGGCTGGCAGGCAGGCCACAGAGGCCGGCAGGGGCTCCGGGCGGTCCACTCGCTCCCCTTGGGCCTGGCTCCCGCAGACACAGATGGAGTCTTGACCAGGCCTCTATTTCCAGCCATGGGTGAGCAGGACGACTGTCTGGTGAGTCCTGGGCCTGCCGGGTCTTCAGCAGAATGGTCCCCGAAAGCCCTCTGTGTGACACCCGGGGCCATGAGGAGAGGCTGGCTACGCTTCTGGGCCTCGCCGACCAGCATATCTGCGGTTGTGTGCGCAAGAGGTCCAGGGACAGCAGTGTGGACGTGTGAGCGGATGATGCCATCATGAGACCGGATGGTCGCAGGTGACATTTGCATGAGCACCAGCTAGGAGGTTGGCAGCGCTGCTTGTGGTTGGGTCTCTCCCTCTGTTACGGGTGTTCCCGAGCTCACTTGACACCTTGGAGAGCATTCGTGTGTGTGGCACACCTGGGGGTGTGGCACTGCTGGGTGTGAACCCACAAATAGCCACGAGCCAGTCACGTTACAACTTTCTCCATCTGCAAACCGGGATGGGTAATGAGTATGGGACTGAAGGGGCGGATTCGATGGGAATCACAGACATGAAGTATCTGTTTGTTTTTCTTTTCATAGCCGCCTGTCCTGTGATGACAGCACCGGCCTTTATAATGGAACGCAAGCCACAGAGGTGAGCCTTGTATGTAACTTTACTCTTTTTTTTGGGAGACGGTCTCACTCTGTTGCCCAGGCTGGAGTGCTGTGGCATGATCTCAGCTCGCCACCGTCTTGAACTTCTGGGCTCAGGCCTCCAGACGGGACTTGCCCTCTGGACTGGTCTTCCCAGAGCAGGCCTGAGGAAGTCGCCTGCGATGGCGATGGTGAATACGCGGGTGGTGATCCTCCTGCATCAGCCTCCTGAGTAGCTGGGACTGGTGTGAGCCGCCGTGGCCAGCGAATTTTTCTATTTTCTGAAGCGATGGGGGCTCCTCTTGTCGCCCAGGCTGGTCTCAAACTCCAGTGCTCAAGCCATCCTCTTACCTCCGCCTCCCAACGTGCTGGGATTACAGGAGTGAGCCATCGTGCTAATTCTAAATTTTAAATAGCCACATCGTTCAAAATAAAAAATTAACTTTCACATTTCGTCGGACCCCGTATACGCCACTGCTACTATTTCAACGTGTGATGGACATGGAAAGCGGCTGACGGGACCGCTTCGCCCGAGCTTTTTCTCACGGAGCCTCCGCAGCCCGCGAGCGCCGGGCACTCGGGCCATCTGGGCTTGGACGGGCCACCTCGCAGCTGCCCTGGGCGAGGCCCCGCGAGCTGGGTCGGGTCT
>NW_007259614.1:4751-16462 GCF_000164805.1 Carlito syrichta
CACCCGCCCCGCCAGGCCGGCAGCGCCGCTCCGTTTGGCAGCGGAAAGCGGACGCTCAGAGAGGACCGGTGACCTGCCCGGGGCCACAGGGCCGGGCCGCAGGGAGGGATCGGAGCTGAGGTTGGAACCGCCCCGGCGCGAACCGGCCGGCCGTGTCAGCACGCTTCCGTGAGCCCCGGGCTCAGATGCCGCTTCTGCCCCTCATGGGCTGTACCCTGAGACAGGCGGCAACCCCTCTGAACCCCGGAGTTGCTCAGCCGCGAGCTGGGGTGGCGCTAGCTTGCTTAGGGCTATTGTGAGGACCCAGGCTGCGTAGGACGGCAGTGAGGGTCGAGGGGGACGATGCCTCGAGGTTTTCACACTACCTGGAACGCGGGAAGTAGACAATACACCTGTCGTGGAATCACGGCACTGGAACATGACATACCTACCCCGGGACCTTTGCACTTGCTGGGCCCCCTGCCTGGAGCCTTTTTCTAAGCTTTTCCATGTCTTGGATTGCATGACTCCTTCTTTTCCTTAGTCTCAGTTCAAGCTCACCTCATCAAGAGGCCTCCCTGATCACCCCCTCTCTTAGGGTCACCCTACTTGACACCTTGGAGTCCTTGTCATCGGCCAACATGATTTTGTGTGTCCATGGGTTTTCCTGTTTCTTATCTGCTGCCCCATTGGATGGGCAGTTCCAGGAAGGCAGGGCCTGGCTCTTCCTTGGCCTAGCACCGTGTCCAGAGTGGGAGGGTGATAAGAAGGTGTTGAGTATAGGCTGGGCACAGTGGCTCATACCTGTAACCTCAGCACTTTGAGAACCTGAGGCAAGAGGATTGGTTGAGCCCAGGAGTTGGAGGCCAGCCTGGGCAACATGGCGAGACCTCGTCTTTAAAGAAATCAGTGCACCTGGAGCTCCAGCTACTCAGGCGGCTGAGACAGGAGGATGGCCTGAGCCCCGGAGGATGAGGCTGTAAGAACCGTGGGCATGCCACTGCACTCCAGCTTGGGTGATAGAATGAGACTGACTCAAAAGCATGGACGTATTGATTGCAGGAGTAAGAACACTCAGCCAGATGGGAATGCAAAGTGGTACAGCCACCGTGGAGAAGTTTGGCGGTGACTTGTAAATGCACACTTGCCACACAGCCCAGATTTTCTACAACGAGGTGTTTACTCAAAAGGAACGGACACTTGTGCACACACGGAAACCCATAAAGGAGTCTTTGGAGCAGCTTTAGTCATATAATCACCCCAAACTGAAAACAGCCCAAGCGTCTTTCTTTCTTTCCTTTTTTTTGAATTGCAGAGACAAGGTCTTGCCAAGTCGCCCAGGCTGGCCTCGACCCCGCGGGCTCAGGAAATCCTCTCACCTGGGCCTCCCGAAGTGCTGGGATTATAGGCATGAGCCACCATGTCCAGCCCCACGTGTCTTTCGGCAGGTGAACGGCTGCACCAGCTGGCTGAGCCCCGCCCTGGAATACTATGCAGCAACCAAGGAACCGGCTTGGGCACACACAGCACACACGGTGAATCCAAAGGCAGAGGCTGCGCGAGGGAAGTCTTGCTCAAAAGGCCGTTCTGGAACACGCAAAGCACCAGGGATAGGAAGCAGATCAAGGGTTGCCAGGCCGGGGCATGGAGGGGTGCCCAAAGAGGGCGTGAAGGAGGGGAACAGCCATTCTGTCTCGTGACTCACTTGGGGGTTACGCAACAAATGCATTTTTCAAAACTCATGGAACTGTACGTTTGAAAGGGTGATTTTTATTGTATGTAAAAAATAGCAATTTAAAAAACCAGTTACAGAGTTGCAGACACTTTGAATCATGGAGCGGCCAGTCCGCCTGCCCCGGGCCAGGTTAGAGAGAGGGCTGATGAGAGGTCCTGACCCCCAACTGCCTCCCCAAGAAGGGCTGCTTCCACACTGGAGGCTGCCGTCTCTAGAACTGGTTCTTACACAGACAGGGACAGGCTGGGATGGGGGAAGCCAGCCTGCGTGTAGCCCTGAGGGCGCCGGCGCCGGTGGGGCTGTTTGTTCCTCCACGCTGTTGGGCCCAGAGTGTGTCTGGGTGGCTGTGGGTATGTGGGTTCATTGTATTATACGCTGTGCACTTTTTGCACATCGGAACGATTTCCTTAATAGAAATGACAAATAACGAGTGCAGCAACAGCAAAGTGAGCACCATGGTAGAATCCTGCTGCCAGTCTCTCCTGTGGGCCTGGGAGGCAAGTGTTGTTCTGCCCGTTGAAGAGAAAACCGAGGCTTTGGGAGGCACCCAGCAGGCTGGCGTGGGGCGCAGCTGGGAAGCCTGTGAGTGCCCCAGCAGCCTGCCAGGAGCGACCGAGAGAGCTGAGAGTCTTTGAGAATGGCTGCTTCTCTCCCCCAGGATGTGTGTGTGTGTGTGTGTGTGTGTGTGTGTGTGTGTGTGTGTTTCTGGGTGTTGTTCCGGTCTCCCCAAGCTCCAGCTCACACCCTCCCCCACCTACCAGCGAATGGCCATCTTCCCCACCTGCCAAGGCTCCGCCCAGCACCAAGTGAGGGGGTTGCCCCCAAGCATGGGCTGAGAGGCGGTGGGGCTGGTCATGGAGAAGTGATCAATTTTTAAAACCGTTTTATTGGGATGTAATTTGCATGCGGCAAAGTCCCCCACCGAAAGGGGACCATTCCAAGCGTTTTGTGTATTCACGGAGTTGCGCAACTGTCTAGCAATGTTTGTGTTGTCACAAAGGAATGCCCGAGCCTGGGTGAAAGAAGAAGTTGCCTGACTCACAGTCCTGCAGGCTGCAAGAAGCAAGGCACCAGCATCTGCCCTGCTGAGGCCTCAGGCTGCTTGCCCTCACGGCGGAGGGAAGGGGAGCCTTGAGTGCAGATCACATGGGAGGGAGGAGCAGGCGAGGGAGGGAGGCGCCCGGCTCTTTCCAACACCAGCTCTCTCGGGAACTCTAATACAGTGAGAACCGGAGGGCAGAGGACCGCACCAAGCCCTCATGACCTCTACCCCCATCTCCCATTTGGACCCGCCTCCAACCCTGGGGGTCAGATTTCAGCATGAGGTTTGATGGGTCAAATATCCAAACTGTGGCAGCAACTGTCACCACAGTCTAAGTTTAGGATATTTTGTCTTCCAAAAACAAACTCTCCACTAGCAGTCACTCATGTTTCCCCCACCCCTCAGGCCCTGGCGACCACTGATGTAATTTCCGCATCTATGGATTTGCCTATTTCGGACAATTTATATAAGTGGACTCACACGCCATGGGGCCTCTTGTGACGCGCTTCTTCCACTTGGCACGTTTCCAAGGTTCAGTCATGTTGTAGTGTGAATGGGCACTTCATTTATTTTTAAGGTTGAATAATATTCTGCCGTGCGAATAGATCATATTTTACTTACTTGCTGGCTATTCTGAATCATGTTGCCATGTACCTTCATGCACATGTTTTTGTGTGAACACATGTTTTCAGTTCTCTTGGGTTTATACTTAAGAGCGGAATTGCTGGGTCATATGGGGAACCTCATGGTTTTTTTTTTTTGTTTGCTTGTTTGTTTTTTTGAGTTGGAGTCTCACTCCGTCACCCAGGCTGGAGTGCAGTGGCACGCTCACGGCCACCACAGCCTCGACGTGCTGGGCTCCGGCAATCCTTCCGCCTCAGCCTTCTAAGTAGCCAGAACTACAGGAGCGAGCTACCTCGCCCAGCTAATTTTTTGATTTATTGTAGAGACGAGGTCTCGCCAAGTTGCCCGGGCGGGTCTTGAACCCGCAGGCTCAGGCAATCCCCTTGCCTCGGCCTCCCAAAGTACTGTGATGACAGGCTGAGCCACTGAGCCCAGCCATGTTTTTGTAGCTTTAGCAGCCCTACTGAAATGTAATTCATATGCCATACGATCTTCTTGTGAAAGTGTAACATGCCAGGGTTTTTGGTATATCTGTGGAGTTGTTTGCCACAATCTACCACCATAGTCAATTTTAGAACCCACTCCTCACTCCCAGAAGAAGCCCTGACTCTCTTCTGCCTCCCGGCCACCCCTGGTCTACTTTCTATCTCTGTCGATGTGCCTGTTCTGGACAGTTTCTTTTGTGACTGGCTTCTTTCACTTAGCACCATGTTTTCTTTCTTTCTTTCTTTCTTTTTGAGTTGGAGTCTTACTTTGTCACCCAGGCTGGAGGGCAGTGGGATGCCTCTTGGCCACCGCAGCCTCGACCTGCTGGGCTCCGGCGATCCTTCCGCCTCAGCCTTCCAAGTAGCCGGAACTACAGGCACGAGCTACCTCGCCCAGCTAATTTTTTGATTTATTGTAGAGACGAGGTCTCGCCAAGTTGCCTGGGCTGGTCTCAAACCCACGGGCTCAGACAATCTACTCGCCTCGGCCTCCCAAAGTGCTGGGATGACAGCCTGAGCCACCGAGCCCAGCCAGCGCCACGTTTTCAAGGTTCAGATGTGTTGTAGTACATATCAGGACCTCATTTTTAAACAACGTATCATTGTATTTTTGCTGAATAACATTCTATTGTATGGGTAGGCCACATTTTGTTTATCTGTTCATCAATTGATAAGCAGGTTGCTTCCACTTTGGGGCAGTAACTCTATGTTAAGCTTTTAAAAGAAACACTCAAACTTCTCTCCCAGCCGCTGCTGGGAAGCATTTAGTGAGCCCCTTCCTTCTCATCACAACCCAGCAAGGCAGGTCTTAATATTAACTTCATTCTGCTGAGACTCAGAGATCTGCCTGTGCTGTTAAAAGCAAAGCTGCCCTCCTCTCTGCAGAGTCTGGGGGCCACCCGCTGGGTTACATGACCTCTTGGGGGCTGGTGGCCTGCAGGTGGGTGCAGTGTGATCCCTTTCATTGCCGAGTACCCCCAGCAGGTCAGGCACCACAGAAGGGGGAGGATGTTGGTGTCTGTCCTGGGAGGCCCTGGGACCACTCTCCCTGGGGTGGGCCAGGACGCCTGGGCCTCTGGCCAGGAGAGCAACCCTCCCAGCCCTCCTGGGTGCCCACCAGCGGACAGTGTGTTTCAAGCTACTCCGGGACCCTGGCCCGGGATCAAGCCCAAGCAAAGGTTTAGGACACTCAGCCCAATGATCGATCAGAGGAATCAATGAGCGAATGAATGGGCCAGAGTCAGCAGCCGAGAGCAGCCAGGGTCCATGGCCAGAGTCAGCAGCCGAGAGCAGCCAGGGTCCATGGCCAGAGTCAGCAGCCGAGAGCAGCCAGGGTCCATGGGGTGAGGACAAGGCACTCAGGGTCTGGGCCCCTGGTCTGAGGTGCGGCCCTGCTCTGCCACCCTGCCCTCCCCTCTGGGCTGCCCAGGCCCCAGCACAGGGGCTCTTCCAGCTGACCCTTCCCCACCCAGCCTGGGGCCTGTGGCACTTCCAGCTGCCCTCAGGATGCTTCTGACCACCTCTCTGCCCCGGGAAGCCGGGGCCCTCCCCACAGGGCGGTAGGACTCTTCGGGGAGACCGATGCTCTGCCTGTTCCTGAGCCGTGCTCAGGCGGGGTGCCCGGTGCCACGCTTCCCAAGGCGTGTGCCCAGCGTTCCGGAGGTGGCAGTCCTGCCCTGTGCGGCTCAGAGTTCTGGGAAGCCGGGTTTGGGGCTGAGAGGCCAGCCTGAGAGGCACTGCCCCGAGTCTTTGCAGCTGCTTCAGGGCCACGGGGCAGGCAGATGTGCAGTCCGGAGGCAGAACTGGGACCCTCCCAAGGGCTCAGAGGCACATCTGGCGGATCATCCGGCCGCGTTGGGAATCTTGGTCTTCAGCCGGCCCTGGGTTGCTGCTTTCTCTCGGCGTGAGCGAATGGAGGCTGGACTCGCAGGGCGGCGGCAGCAGTCGGCCCGGCCCAGCCTCGGGGTGACTGACGCAGGCTCAGAGCCCCGTGGTGCTGCCCGGCCCTGACCGTGTGGGTCTGCAGGCGAGGCGGGGTGCGGGTGGTCCGAGGCTCAGGCTGAGGGCCCCTCAGTCCGGTTGCAATCGTGAGCCAGGCCTCGACAGGCCGCCTGGAGGAATGCGCGGGCCCCTCTGCTCACAGACCTGCTCTGCCTCCTCCCTGTGTGTGCTGGAGGTCATCCGGAGGTCACCCGCAGGAAAAGTCGGCCCACGGGCGTCCACAACCAGGGCCATGGCGCCTGCTGCCGACCTAGGCAGGGCACGGCCGGGGCAGCCCGGAGGGCTCTTGGGGGCAGATCTCAGAGGCGACGCCCGGCCCGGAGCCCAAGTCCCCATTCTTGGGGCCCCCGGAGGCCCCGTCAGAGGCTGCATAAACAGGGTCTGAGAAGACCACAGCCAGAGGTGAGTGGGCCTCCTCCGGTCTGCTGCCCTCTGTTCACACGGGGACCGAGTTGGGACTTGCCCCCGCTGGAGGGGCAGAGCCCAGGCCTCGAGCCCAGCTGGGCAGCCCTGCCCTCCCAGAGCCCCGCCAGGCTTCAGCCCACCCGGCCCGGAACAAAGCTGGAGGAAGCCATGCTGGCTCCCGGGGCCTGGGGGAGGGTGGGCTCCCTGCCCCTCCTGGCCCTGGCTGGCCTCCCAGGACCCCTCTGAGGCACAAAGAGCCCCCCTCGGACCCACGGGGGACGGGTCGGGGCGGTGGGTTCTGGGCGGGGGCCGGGGCTGCTACTTCTGGAACCTGCGTGTGTGTCTGAGCTCGGGGAACCCCCAGAGGTGGGGCACGACAGGGGTGGTCTGCAGGACCCAGGTTGGAAGGGGACGTCTCTGGTGTGTATTTCCCGGGGCCCTCCACAGCCATCCCTCCAGGGAAGTCCCGTTTGCTTCCCAGCAGGCTCAGGTGGCTCAGCCCAGGGCGGCAGGACCGGAGGGGCCCTACGGGAAGGCCCTCCTGGGAGGGAGGGTGGGAGCCCGCCCCTCGGGCACCGTCCTGCCTCCCACTTCGGCTGTCTGGACGTCAGGCCCCGTGAGGGGAGTCGGGAAGCCCTTCGAGAACAAGTGACTTCCCCACACCTTTATAATAAATAAATAAGTTTAATAATAAAAAAAGAACAAGCGACGGCCTGAGACCCGCCGTAAGGAAGGGCTTGGGGGCTCATGGGGGTGGGCAGAGCCTGGCAGGCGCCGCCTCAGCAATGCCCCGGCTCCACTGCCCCGTCCACCGCCACGCCGACCGCAGGACGCCGGGCTCAGAGGCCTGTCTGTGCCAGCCACGGGGCAGGCGCTCTTCCCAGGGAGACTGTGGGCTCAGGCCCTGAAGGCCACCCCCACACCCACCCCCAGCCCACCTGCCAGGGTTGAGCTCTCTTCCTGCCAGGAGCTGTTCTCACATGTGCAGTGAGGAAGGAAATTGCAAATTAATCTTTATTTCCATCTTGGAAGAAAACCTTAATTCTCTGCATTGAAATGATCCTCGTCATCCGAGGGAATCAATTATGGGCTTTAATTGCAGTCAGTCCTGACCAATCCAAGCAGGGGGGCAGACCTGTGTACCATGCGCTGAGAGCCGCGCTCCTCCCTCAGCGTGGGGTCTGTCTCTCTGTATCTGCTTTCTCTTTGTCTCTCTCTGGCTCTACTTCCTTCTCTCTCTCTCCTTGTGTGTGTCTCTTTCACTCTTTCTTTCCCTCTGTATGTCTGCCCCCTCACTGTCTCTCTCCTGTCCTTTCCCTGTCTGTATCTCTTCCTCTTTCTGTCCCTGGGTCTCAGCTGCCCTCTCTCCAGCCAGCACAGGGCTCAGGAATGAACCCCCAGGCATGGCAAACCCCCTGGGGAGTGGCGAATCTGTCGCTGGGCCCAGAGCTGCAGCTTTGAGGGGTATGCTCCAGGGGGTGAACGGGTCGGGGCCTCACCCCCTACGGGCCAGTCTTTTGCTAACTGACCAGAGGCCTGGTCTTCAGGAGATGGGGGCTGAGTGGCTGTGAGTGCGGAGGGGCCTGCGTGATCCCTGTAATCACGCCTACCTCTGTGTGTCATGGAACCTTCCCCTCGTTCACCTTTAATCTGTGGCTAATACATCAATACCTCCGAACAAAACTGAAGCAGAAACGGGACGGCTGGAGAGCCCTTTGCCCACCGCTGCCCTTCCCGGTCCCGACTGAGGGCAGCCCTGGTGGTTGGCTTGGAGTGCATCCTTGCATGCCTTTCTCCACATGGTTCAACACACACACCTGCACCCACAGCGTCGCCTCGGGAGTTTTCTTTCAACGCAAAAGGGAGCATTCTGCACGAACCCTTCTCACCTGTTTTTAGGATTCATCCACAGGACGCTTGGAGCTCATTCCTTTCACCTGTGGTGGAGCATGTCACTCTGTGGCCACACGGTGCCATCTGGGTGTCCACGCCGCCACCGATAGCTTGAAGTTGGCTTCCCCTGTTTCAGACAGGGCTGTCATCAGCATCCCTGCTCCTCCCCTTTGAGTGTTTGCTCACAGGGCGCGAGCTTTTCTAACTCACTACATGGGGCAGTGGGCCCTCCAGAGGGGCCGTGCAGTGTCCACCCCTCCTTGACACGAGTTCCCTCACCCGCCCTTCCCCGAACTCTTGGTATGCTCACACGTCAACATGTTCATCGGCTTGACCAATGCACGGTGGCCCTTCCCCGTAGCTTTCATTTGCACGAGGATGAAGACCACTGCTGGCTGGGCCCTGGGGGGAAGGCACGAGTGTCCCCTGGTCTTGGGGAGATGGCACAGGGCCCAGAGATAGGGTGAGGATCGGCAGCTGATGAGGTGAGGGTGACAAAGATTGTGGCTCAACCTCCGACTTGGTCTCTGCCTGCGTCTATTCCAAATCCTGGCACAGCCCAAAGCGGGGATGACAGGGTCCTGTCTTCCCGAAGAGGAGACTGAGGCAGAGGGGAGAGCAGCCAGAGGTGGTTGGGACGGGGCTCAGGCATGCCTGGCTCTCAGCCCTCTGGGCCTTGCTTAGGCCTGGGCATGACAGACACATGTGTGCACGGCTTCACAAACACATGTGCAAACGTGCACAGCTCACATGTGCGCACAGACCTGCCAAACGTGCGTACACAACTTCACGGACCTGGGGCATAAGATCCACCAAGGCAGACCTGGGGGACGCAGTCAGACTCAGGAGGTGATGGAGGGGGCCTTGCTGGTGCCAGCACGGGTGGGTGAGGGCGGGAGAGGAGTGCGGGCAGGGCTCCCTGGAGCCATGTGGAGTTCGGGGAGCCGGCCAGGCTGGAGGGGTGGGTCTGAGCCTCCAGTGGGGACTGTCTGCGTGGCTGGGGTGTAGGGCAGCAGTGACAACCACGTTTCCCAGAGGGGCTGTGGGCTGGGGGTGCAGCCGGGGGAGGAGCGAGCCGAGGGAGGTGCGGCTCACTCTGTGCTCTGAACTCGGGACCGGGCAGTGCGGCATCAGGCGGGGTGGGTAGGTTCTGGCCACCTTCTGGAGCCTTCGAATATCAGGCTAAGGGCTTGGGTTGGGTTCTTTGGGGGGCAAAGGAGTGACACGGTCAGCTGAGCAGGGCCCCCAGGGCGGGCGGGGTGGGCCCCTGAGGCCTGTGAGACTGGCAATGCCCCCGGGGCCTGGCTGGGCACTGATGTGGGGATGTGGGCCCATTGGGTCAGCAGGGAACACTGGGTAAAGAGCTGTGGGTGCAGCCTGGCCCCCGCTGAGGCAAACTGGAGGGCATGTGCCTGTTCCTGCTGGGGGAGGTTGCTGTGGACATGTGGGCCAGACCCGCGGGGCCAGAAGCTGCAGCAGTGACCATGGACCCTGCTCTGCTGATGGGGACTCCACAGGGACAAACTCACTGAGTTCTCAGGGGCCCCGGAGTGTCCCTGAGTGTGAGGCACTGGGTGTGTGCTGGGCACTGTCTGGTACTGGAACACAGCCGTGAACAAAGGGACGGAAACCCCTGCCCCTGGAGCTCCCTTCCTGTGGGGATACTGACAGTAATTGAGGGAGAAGGGTAAAGTATTCAGTGTGATGGAAGGTGACACCTGCCAGGAAGAAGCATGGAGCACAGGTGGGTGGGTAGTGAGGTTCGTACGTAGCAGGGTGCTCAGGCAGGGGGCCTCAATGAAGCAGGGGTAGGGAGCAAGCTGGGCGCAGCAAGACCGGCCTGTGCAAAGGCCCTGAGGCCAGAGCTTGGGGTGTTGAGGAGGCCTCCTCCTATTCCCCTGGGGCAGGGCAGGTGGAGGAGGGGGAGAGTGATGGGAGAGGAGGGGGGGGTGTGTGCAAGGCCTTGGGGGTCTTGGGGAGGACTTTGTACTTGCCCCAGGAAGGTGGGAGCCCCGGGTGGGGGGGTTGCAAGAGGGGAGACCTGGCAGGTTTGAACAGGATCCCCTAGCTGAGGAGAGCAGACCACAGGAGCCAGGGCAGCCCAGGGGACCAGGGAGAGGTGACTTTGATGGTCCAAGTGGAAGGTGACCGGGTCTGGCCAGGCTTGTGGCCGTGCGGTGGCAGGCGACTGGTTCAGTTCAGGTTTTGAAGGTGAAGCAACAGGACCTGCTGCTGTCAGAAACCCTGCCGGGTCAGCGCGAGACAAGCTGATTGCATCCGCCCACGATCACGCCACACGTCACAAGCAAGAAGCCAGTTCCAACAGGCTTCAACGACAGAGAGAATGTATTGCTCTTCATACATGGGGGTGGGCTTCAGGCACAGCTGGACCCAGGGCTTAGATGAGGCCAGCAGGAATCTGTCTCTCTCTATTTCTCTGTCAGTCTTTCTCCGGGTGGACATCACTCCTCTGTACTGCAGCCTCCCTTCCTTTCGAAGGGACAGGATGGGTGCAGCAGCTTCAAGTTCATCCCCACCAGCTCTGCAACCCTAACCAGAGGAGAGCCCCGACGGCCCCAGCAAAAGCGCTCCATGGTCTGCTGGACCCCTTCGCCCACATTGTGGAGAAGCGTAGCAGGGCGGGAGGAACCCTGCCTGGGCTCTGGGAGCCAGTGAGATCTGGGCTTCTGTACCTGTGACCTGCCGAGGGACTGCTCCCCCTGCCCTGAGCGTCCACCCCATAACTATGAAGTGGGAATGAGAGCATGCAGGGAGAGGATGCCAAGACGCAGGAGACCGGGGAGGGCGACCGTGCCTTTGGCAAGGGCACTGGCTTTGGGTTCATTCAGGCCTGGTGTCGAGTCCCCATCCTGCCACACACTCTCAGGTGACTCTGCAAGGGTCTCCTCCCGTCTCGGAGCCTGAGCTACTTTCCTTGGGAGGGGTGGCGACCCCAAGACCCCAGACTGTGCCGCCCCACCCAGACCAGAGCTGGAAGGGAGCTGAGCCCAGGGCTGCGGTCCTCAGCAGCTGGCAAAGCCCATTCCGCCTCGGCTCTCCACCAGGCCAGACTGCCCCTTCACCCACACGCCGCCTGGGAAAGGCCTCCGCCTTCACTCCCAGAGTAGCTCCCGCCAGGCTGAGACCTTGGGCGTGTCACTTGTGTCTCTGGGCCAGCCATCTGAGGAAACAAGGGTGAGAGCTGTCACTTGCTGGGCATCAGGAGGGCTATGTGAGAGCAAGCAAGGGACATGTCCGCCTCAGGCTTGTCATGTGTGAGGCCCCCTGCTACCTCACTCCCACTCGGTCACAGCCCAGCTTCTCAGGACCCTTTCTTTGGCTGGCCGTTCATTCTTTCAGGGATCAGTTGCTGCACCTGGCAGAACGAGCTGGTGACCAGGCAGGGGCACAGCTGAGTGCAGCATGGCAGTGATAAGGGCTGGGAGACAGGGGAGCTCTGAGGATCCCACGCGTGCGGCTGTGCAGAGCTGCGGTGGGACTGCAGGTGGGCAGGGGCGGCCGGGGGCGGGGTGTGGCTGCAGGCCTG
>NW_007259614.1:16964-21753 GCF_000164805.1 Carlito syrichta
CAACGTGTCCACATGCGCGCCAAGACCCCAGTGCCCGAGGCCGGCTCCGGGTGGGGCACGTGCTCCATAACCAGAGAGCCTGGGCTGGCCTCTCCCACGGGCACGAGCTGGTTGGCAGTGGCCACTTCCCCCCCAGGTTCCCTGTGCTGGGGGTGCTGGGGCCCAGTGCCAGGCCCTCCCCCGCCCCGGTTTCTCTCCTTGAGGAACTCCAGGAAGAGGGGTCTCGAGAGCGGCTCCTCTCCTTCCCACCATCCACGAGGCAGGGGTCAGCAGCCTGGGGATGGCCAGACCCTCCTCCGAACAGCGCTGCCCTTCAGTGTTCAGTGCCCTTCAGTGCAGAGAGCCCAGCACATGGCTTCCCTGCCTCCCACCCTGGCCCTCGGGGGGCCGTCTGTGAGGGAAGCCTGAGGCCCAGAAGGAGGAAGGGGTTTGTCTGCGGCACTGCAGGGGGCACAGAGTGTGGGCCCCGTCAGGCGGGAGGAGCATGGAGGGCGAGGACCTGGAGAATGTGGGGTCCCCCTCTGGGGAGACAGAGCAGGCCAAGGTGGCAGGCCTTGGGAAGCGGCACCCCAGTGGAGGGGCGGGCCTGGGGGGGTGGGGGCATTTCCCAGCACTCCAGTGACTACTGAGAAGCAGAGAGATGCTGCTGATTGCCGCGGCCGCCCCCGTCGGCTGGTCCACATCTGATCAGGAAGCAGGTTGCTTCATCTCACGCCACACCCATGACACCACAGTCCTGCGTGTGCCCACCACAGTCACCTGCCACCCAGAGGCGCCCTGCCCCTTCTGAAGGGAGCCAGCCTGAGGCTCTGCCCTGCCCGCCCTCTTCCCTGGGCCTGGACCCGTGGCCCTGGGGCCATCTCGAGCCCACCCACCCCTGCCCCGCGTGTCCTCCTGTGGCCCGGCACCACCAAATGCGCCCTGCCATGCCTTCCCAACTCTGGCCTGGGCCGCTCTCTCCTCCAGCTGCTCCCTTCTCACCACCCCACCGTCCCGTTAGCCTTGGCGCGCCTGAGAGCCAGTGACGTATCTCTGCGTCCACCCCAGACTGCTCCCCTGAGCTGCCCAGGGAAAGGCCTCACGAGCTACACTTCCTGCGGGCTGGAGAGTTGTGCACTCAGGAATTCCACAGTGAAGCTCACCAAGGCATCTCGCCCAAACCCGCCGCTCCTGCTGGGCTCCCGTCTCGGCTTCGCCCAGGGACCCTGGGCAGACGCCGGCCACACCGGACCGCCCCCCTTGCCCATCTGTTCAGTGCCACGTCCAGCTGACCTCACCTCCTGACCCTCCCCAGATCTGCCTTCTCCTCCTCCCCGCTGACCCCAGCCCCAGCTCCACCCACGCCCGCTCCCTCTCACCCGGGCCTGGCCAGGGGCCTCCTGCTGCGTCCTGCCGGACTCCAGACAGGACCCGCCCCCGGATGGGTCTTCCCGAAACACCTCTGAGGAGCGCACGTGTGACGATGACGACGGAGATGCTGGTGGCCATGGTGATGACGGTCGTTATGTCAGTGTGATGGTGGCGCTGACGGTGGTGGTGATGGCGGCGGTGGTGCCGGTGTTGGTGGTCAGTTGCTCAGTGATGACGTCGCTGAGCGCTGGCGGAGGTGACGTCAGAGGCGGCCGAGTGGTGAGGGGGGCAGCAGTCGGGGGCAGCAGAGGCAAGCGGCTTGGGAGAGCCTTGTTTGGGTGATGACCTGGGAGGGGGCACGGCAGCGTCAGGAATCTGGCCTCTGAGGCCTGGTTGGGGAGTTTGGCTTGCCAAGGGAATCCTGGCTCCCACGCGCCTTTCTCCGTCCCCAGCCTGGAGCCCCTCTGGGTCACTCACAACCGAGAGCGAGCTCGAGAGCCAGAGTGAGGGAGGCCTCGCGGAGTGTGGTCATCTCTAGGGGAGCCTGGGGGTGAAAATGCAGGGAGGAGAGAGAGTGGGAGGAGAGAGCCAGCTGGACCCCAGGGCTCCCTTTGCAGGCGGCCACACCCCACGGCCTGGGCTCTGGAGGGCCACACCTGCGCCTGCCAGCCCAGCCTCCGACCTGAGCCACCTCAGCAGGCTGCCCAAGGGGTCCGAGCTGGGCATCGCTCAAGGGCTGGGACTCCAGGTGTTGGGTGCAGCCAGCAAAGACGTTGACTAGATCCGGGCTGGAGCCAGTGGCGTCTGTGAAGGACAAGAGAGACAGAGAACGAGATGGGGAGACACAGGCGGGTGGAGCTGAAGGCCACGCTGCCTGCTCAGCAGCTCCGTGCAAGCCACCACCTCAGGCCCGGGCGGCCTTCTGTTGTGACAGGCCATGCTGGCCACAGACGCCCCTAGAACCTGCCCTGGGGATGAAGCCTTCCCACCACAGGGCGCGAGGGGCTGTAGACCAGGCAGTGGCAGATGTCGGGGCCTAGGGGTGGCGCCTGGCTGGGATCCTGGAGGCTAGCAGCTGAGTCTGTGGGGTGAGCCCCACAGGGCTGAGGCCGGCTGGGCCTGGCTTTGGGCGAGTGGCTGGGCCTCCGTCTGCAGCCCCAGCCGGGCTTCACGCTCTCCCTCACCCAGCCTGTGATGACTCTGGGGAGCGAAGTCGGGTGGGGAAGGGGAGCGACGCCTCAGCCCGGGCACAGGAGGCTCTAGGGGTGTGGCCATGCGACCTCTGACCTGGGGCTAGCGCCCTTCGCCCGTGCCCGCTTGGCCCCACAGCCTCCAATTCAGAGGAGGCCACAGGCCACACTGTGCGAGACGGGGGTGGGGGTCTGGGGTCCAGGCTGCCCTGCTGTGCCCTTCCAAAGCTCCCTGCGCGGGCCCTGCACCCGCAACCACAGGGCCCTGAGGCAGAGGCAGGATCGCTGTCTCCCCCTGCTGGTGTCCCAGTTCTGGGACAGGGCTGGCACACCGGAGGCCTCAGGGCCGGTGGAAGGACCCACCTCTGGCCTCTTCCCCAGTCCATCCCTTATCTTAAGTTTCACCTCCTATGCCGATGCCCAGACCTCCCCTAAGCCTCCCTTCTTCCTCCTGGGCCTCACCCTGGCTTGACTCTGCCCTCGGCTCCTACCTGCGACCCATAGCCACCAGGCCAGGGCTCCTTCTCCAACCGTGTGGCCTCTGCCCCTCTTTGGGGGGTCTTCTGACCTCCAGGCCCTGCCAGGTTCCCTCAGGCCAGAGGAGTCTCTTGAAACCCCAAGCTGACACCCCCACCAGCCTATGCCCTTCAGGGGCTCCAAGGCCTCCCCACAGCCTGTGGGAGCCCTCCTGGGCCCGAGGTCCTGCTGTGTGGGCCTCAGCACCCTGTCACCTCCCCCACCTCATCACAGTGCTCAGCAGGGGGCATGGAGCCCCACGGCAGACCCTGCAAACCCTGCCCCCGCACCTCCTTGCCGCCTCCACCCCGACTCCCAGCAGCCAAACCTGGTGCTGGCTGAGCAGGCTAATTAGTGGCTCAACTCGTTATCAGCCAAATGCTAATTACTCTTTGCAACCAGGGCGCTGTGTGGAGGCTCCTGCAGGTGCAGCAGAGGTTGCTGGGGGAGTCCGAAGCTATAGCCTCAGCCCTTCCCAGGCTGCAGGGCAGGCCCCACTGAGCAGTTCCCTCAGCTCTCCTGCCCTGGCCACGCACGCGTGTGTGCACGTGTGGGTACTGGTGCTCCTGGCACCTCCAAGTCTGTGCCGGTGTCCGGCATGTGTCCGTGTGCTCGTGGACCTCTGCCGTCTTGGGGCGTGCCCGCACGTGGTCTATGTGTGTCCGTGCGGGATGGACTGAGGAGCGGGTCCAGGGTGTCAGGGTGGTGACACACGTGTCCAAGTCAGTTGTTCCCTCTGCTGGGATGGCACCCTTCCTCCTCCAGCAAACTCCTACACTCTCTTCGAGGCCCTGCCTGGGCAACCCCTTGGCAGGAGGCCTCTTATTCCAATTGCGGCCAGAAAGGATAGACAAAGCTGAACTAGTAGCTGGGTGGCCATGAGCAGGGGCTGGCTCTGATTTCTTGAAGGTAGCCTGAAAACGAGAACCCCATGCGGAGGCTAGCCAGGCACAGGAAGCCCCAGGGTGAGCTTGAACCGAGAGGGTCCTGGGCCACCTGGACAGGGGTCTGGGTCCTGGCATGCCTCCCGTAGAAAGGGGTGATGAGCCCCACCTCACACCCACCAGCTCCTGGGGGAGAGGTCCCGCCAACTGCGTGCCCTTTGCCCATGGGACAAACTGGCTTGGACACGTGTGTCACCACCCGGGCACCCTGGACCCGCTCCTCAGTCCATCCCGCACCGACACACACAGAGCACATGCGGGCACGCCCCAAGACGGCAGAGGTCCACGAGCACACGGACACACGCTGGACACCGGCACAGACTTGGCGGTGCCAGGGCACCAGTACCCACACGTGCACACGTGCGCATGGCCAGGGCAGGAGGGCTGGGAACGCAGAAGCAGCCCCGGCCCCCAGGGCTTCCCGTTTACGAGACGTTATCTATCAAAAATATATTAACCCAGAAGCCTGTTTCCATCAGAGTCTCGATTCCAGGGACATTTCCAGATAAGCCTTATCTCCTGGCTGGTGCATTAGCCCCACTGGCCGGGACTTGCCAGTCACAGATGCCCCTCCTGGCCCAGCCCATGCAGGATGCTGGCCCATGACCTCACTCGGGTGGCAGGCCCGCGAGCGGGCTCCTGGTCCACGCCACCCCCCGGCCCACAGCAGGACCCCCAAGGGCATCTCTTCTCTAAGGACACACCCAGGGAACTGGGCGCGGGAGGGGCCTGGTATCACCCGCCTGGGGCCCCTGGCTGTGGCCGGCCAAGCCCCAGCCCCTGCCCCTG
>NW_007259614.1:21871-79536 GCF_000164805.1 Carlito syrichta
CGGGGAAGGGAGACACGTACGCCCACGACCTGGCCCCAGCCGGGCCGCACCTTCCAAGGCTGCATGCCCTGGCCCAGCCTCACGGGTGCTCGGGTTTCCACTGATGCCAGACCCGACAGAGGCCCCTCGGGGGCGGGCGGCTGGGCATTCTCAGGCCACCTGGACCGGCCGCCTCGCCGCACACCCTGGGGTCCAGAGGCTTCTGGGAGCCACACGCTGGGCTGCCCCGCCCTGTGGCACAGCCACGGGCTCCTCCTTCCCGTGCCTCCGAGCCCGCCTCCTTCAGGCTTTCAGGCGCGCTGCCTTCAGGTGAGGTGGGGGCTGGATGTGGCGACCCTCACAGAGCTCCTGGCCAGGACAGCCAGGCCGGGGCTGGTGGGGGCCGAGGCTGCCTGTGTCGCCAGCTGAGGGGCCTCGGGCCCTTCGCCTCGATGGGGAGATGCTTGGAGCCCACGCCCCGGGCTGCGGTGACACCATGACCAGCGCTGTGCCTGGCGAGTCCCCCATCCCCGGAGCAACCCGAGGGAGGGCTGCTTTTCTTCTCTCCACTCCATACGGGGAACACCGAGGCACAGAGGCCAGGGCTTGCCCGTACTCACACCGCTGCAGGAAGGGGACAGAACTTGAGCTCTGGGGTGCTGCCAAAGTCCACCTGCATTGCGTGTCCTTTCCCACACTGGGTCTGGCTCCAAAGTCAGCTCCCACTTACCGAGTGGCCCCCCCATGCCCAGCACAGTGGCTCCCATGGGTCTGTAACCCCAAATTTGGAGAGGAAGTGACACACCCAAGGTCACCTGGCCCACGTGGGCCAGGACCTGTGGCAGAGCCTAGGGTTACTCTCCGTCCAACTTGCAGGGACCCAGAAGGGGCTCAGGAGGGAGGGGTTGGCCTCACAGCCCTTGGTCAGCGGTTCCTGCTCAGCCCCCATACCGAGGACGGAGGGAGGTTTCCTCACCTAAGATGCAGGTCCTGGGAGCTGGGGTCAGACCCAGCGCTGCACGCCCTGGTCATTTCTCACCCATGCTGGCCAGCACCCAGGAAGGCCTTTCTGCTCCCCTGGGGACTGACTGGCCGAGGGCCTGTGAGCCGCTGCCAGCGTATGCTGCCAGGCTTGGTATTGCCTGGAGCCCTCATTGGGCAGCCTGCTCTCCCCTGGGGGGCTCAGCAGGCTGGCAGGACAGCAGGGGGAGCCTGGCATGGGCTCAAGGCAGCTGCCAGTTTCCTGGGCAGAGTGGCCTCAGTTAAAAGGCACCGCCTTCCCGATGAAATGGTCTGCAGGGCCAAGTGGGGTCGTGAGGGGCACAGCGCCCACAGCGGAGTGAGGACCCAGCAAGGGGCGCCACCGTGGTGTGGTCATGGGAGGTGTCCACTCAGGCAGCAGCTGTAGGCTTCTCAGGAGCTGGGGCCGGCCTCCTGAGCAGAGGCCTGACTCACAGGTACAGATGAGCTGCCTGGGCGGCAGCAGCACTGGCCACTTCCCAGGTGTTGCTGCACTCTCCTGCTACTCCTCCTGGTCGTTCCCAGCCCAGGGCACTGAACCACGACCTGCAGCAGGGCTCGGCCACAAGAGCAGACCTTTCCTGCCCACCAGCTCTCGGTGTCACCCTTGACCCCTGCCCCCGACCCACCACCTGGGTCTCAGCCAAGGTCAAAGGGGGGGCTGGGCCAGCTGCCATCACTGGCATCCTTGCAGCACCAGGGCTTTGCTCTGTTGTTGTTGTATTTAATTAGGGGCCCACCTGCGCGCGCGCGCGCGCACACACACACACACACACACACACACACACACACACACACACACACACACACTTTGTGTTCCATGCAGCACACTCTTTTCCTCTCTGCCTTTGGCGCTGGGGCTTAACAGCCCCAAGTCATTTGATCGCAACCTGCCCCTGTTAATATTTTTAATGCCATTTCTGCAAATTAAAGCATAATGCACCGATTACCAGGATAAAAGGAAGGCCTCTGAGTCCGTCTGGAGGCCAAATAAAGGAACGTTTGAACATCTGTTCTCTCTATAAATGCTTAAAAGCTTTGATTTCTCCTCAATCAGTTGGTTCCACCATTTCACCCTTTTCTGAGTATCCAACAGCCCAGGCCATGGGGCAGGGTGGCCTGTGGGTGCAGGGGCAGATGGCCTAGCAGCATGCTCTGTACTGGGCACTGTCCCTGTCCTCTGCCCCCTCTCTGGGGAGGGTGTGGCTCCCAACCTCGAGGGCAGGAGCCTAGGGAGGCCTGGTGTCGGGGGAGAGCAAGCCCTCCAGTCTGCTCTGCCCGATGCCTTGCCCGGAGCCCTTCTGCTCCCAACATCCCCGTGGGAACCAGGCTCAGGCCCACAGGTGCCTTCTCTGGACCCAGCTGCCCAGAGAATCCCCATCCTCCATCCAGGCCCAGGACAGCCTCGTTGACCTGTAGACTTCCACAGCCCATGGACTGAGCTTCCCTCCCCTAGCCCCACCTCAGCAGGAGCCCTCAGGATTCCGCTGACGTTCCCTTCAGAACAGACCCGGGGAGGGCTGGGGCCCCAGTGAAACCAAGAGAGACACCAGCAGAGAGGGCTGGGGCTGTGGGACGTTTATTTGCAGCTGCCAAGTGTCCATCCACTTGGTGGCCAACAGTAGGGCAGCCTGGGAGACAGCCCTCTGGCCAAGGCCCTGTCCTAGTTGGGCCTGGGGGCTGCCCCCAGTGGCAGAGTACAGGGCTGAAGCAACAGGCCCCCTTAGCCCCCAGCTTCTCCAGGGATGGGGCCCCCCTGTTCGGGGATGCGGGGAGAGACGGGGGAGACTGAGGCACATCTGGCTGGCACTTGGCACGGTGGCCAGGACTGGGCCTGGGCGAGGAGGCCCGGGGAGAGGTCACGGGGGCACTCAGGGAGACTGGACCATGCGCTTGTGGGTGTCGAAGACGTAGCGCTTGAAAGACAGGCTGAGTGCCACGTGCTGTGCGGGCTCGGGCCGCTCGGCGCCCTCCTCCTGCTTGGCTGCCTCCCCGCGGCCGGCCCGGCCCCGCTTCTTGAGGGCGGGTGTCAGGACCTTCTTGGACTCAGGGCTAAGGCCACCTGCAAGGCACAGAAGAGAGCCTGTCACTTCGCTGCATCCCAAGGGCCCACAGGCTCTCGGTCTGCTCACCAATCCTTGGAGACCGGCCCCCTCCCACCTCCCTTCCGGAGGCCCGGGCCATCCTCTCATCGCCGTCGTCTCTCCACCTCTCCTTTTCCTGGCCGCCCTCTCCCCACCCCCACGCCGAGAGGGGTGTTGCTTACCCGCACACGCGTGGAGTCCCATGCCTGAAACGGGGGGTTTAGGCTCCCACGCTAGGTGTTCTCTAACTGCCCCTGGAGATCTGCCCTCCACCTGCCTGCAGGCCCCTGAGACCGACTCTTGGGCTTCCGGTCGGTCTCGGCAACGGGAGCCCAGCTGATCAGAGGCAGGAGAGAGCAGCTCCTTTGGTCAGCGCTCCTGGTCGACTCGCTGGGGGAGGTGTCCCCAGTGCTTTCCTGCACTTCCACAGGCTCCTTTCACCAGCCCACGCCTGCCGAAGACCCTCTGTTCAGCTCTCTCCAGCCGAGCGTCTGAGGGAAGTCTGTTTCCTGCCGACACCCGGTTTCACACCCACCCCGACTCCTCCCTCCTCACCATCCACTGCCTGTGCCATTCCTGCTGCCTTGCTGAGCACAGGCCTTTCCCGGGCTCCCCATCACACATGCGAGCCTCTCACATGCTGTTCCCTCTGCCAAGAACACCCCTCCCTCCTCCATCCTTAAACACCTGCCGCAATATCCCTTTCTCTGGTGCTTCTCTTTTTTATGTTTTAGTTGACAAATGTCAAACTGTATATACATATTTATAGTGTAAAGCACGATGTAAATATGTGTGTACACACACACATACACACACACATTATGGAATGATTAAATCAAGCTAATTCTCATATTCTTCACGTCATATGCTTATTTTTGTGATGCGAACACCTAAAATCTATTCTCTTAGCAGCTTTCAAGAATATTATACATTATTATTAATTAGAGCCACCATGCCATACAGTGGCTCGCCTGAGCTTACTCCTCCTGTCTAAACTCTGTGCCTTTGACCAACATCTTCCATTCCCCACTCCAGGTAACCACCATTCTACTCTCTGCTTCTATGAGTTCAGTTTTTTTTTTTTTGAGTTGGAGTCTCACTCCGTCACCCAAGCTGGAGTGCAGTGGCACACTCACGGCCACCCCAGCGTCAACCTGCCGGGCTCCGGCCATTCTTCCGCCTCAGCCTTCCAAGTAGCCGGAACTATAGGCGCACGAGCTCAATTTTTTAAAGATTCCACATATAAGTGAGATCATCAGTATTTGTCTTTCTGTGCTATGGGGCTTGACTTCATGAGGAATCTGCTGGTGACAGCATGGTCAGCCTCTGTGTGGGACACTGGCCAGGGCAAGACCAGTAACGGGCTCCAAGCAATTCCACCCCTGGCAGAGCACCCTGGGAAGAAACGCTCACTGGGTGGGCCCCATGGCCTTGCCAGAGGGTCCCGGTGGGAGCAAGCTTACGGGGCTGGGGCACAGGTGAGCCAAGGGGACACCAGGAGAATGACACAGGACAGGACGAGCCAGTGGGCAGCAGCTCCTAGGACTGTGACTGCGGGCAGCTGGGCATGCAGCAACATATCCCAGTGATGGGCAGGCACGGTGGAGGCCAGCCTACACTCTGCTTGTCAAGCGAGGGGTCCTGGTGGGCCTCTGCACTGCCAAGAGAGGGAACCCATCCCTCATGTGCACAAAAGGCTGCACGGGCCACTGGGCCTATAAGTCCAGAGTAGTGGGAAGTTGGGTATAGGCACGGGCAGAGCCCCCCAACCCGGACACATCATGATGTCTGCTGGTACCTGCGACTTTCCTCCCTTTCCCCAGTCTGGCCTGGGGGCTAGCTTTCTCCACAAGAAGACAAGCCAGCCATGATGCTCAGGATCAAGCTTCAGTGCAGGGACACCCTGGCCTTTTGTCTCAGCCAGATAAGGTGCACTGGAAGCAGGGCTGTGCAGAGTATTTCTGGCTTTTGCTGGCCACCCTTCATCTTACAGATGAGAAAATGAAGCCCCTAAGAAGGGCAGTGACTTGCTGGAAGTACCACCATGAGTTGGGAAAAGCCAGGATCTGAACTCCAGGCCCTTACCCAATGGCAGTGTGTGATTCTGCCCTGCCCATCACTCTGGGTGGGGGGATCCACCTTTTTTTTTTTTTTTTTTTTGAGTTGGAGTCTCACTTTGTTACCCAGACTGGAGTGCAGTGGCCGGGAGCGGCCACCGCAGCCTCAACCTGCTGGGCTCTGGCGATCCTTCCGCCTCAGCCTTCCAAGTAGCTGGAACTACAGGCGCGCGCTTCCATGCCCGGCTGATTTTTGATTTATTGTAGAGATGAGGTCTCGCCAAGTTCCCCAGGTGGGTCTCGAATCCACTCACCTCGGCCTCCCAAAGTGCTGGGATTACAGGCTGAGCCACCGAGCCTGGTGGGATCCACCTTTACCTGGACTTCTGACAATGGTTCTGAAGGGGAAAACAGGCTGGGAGAGCGTCTTGCACCAGCCCTGCAGCTCTGGATGTTGAAAAAGGTGACATGGACGTTGGATGAAGGACCATCTGTAGCGTCAGCCAGGGACAGCCTGCCCCATTGCACAAAGGACTTGGTCTCCCCCAGGCAGACGGAAGTGAGATTGCTGGTCATCTAAAACCTAGATCCCCTGGGAAGACTGGAGACATGTAGCTGACATTAACGGGGCACCAGGAGCCAGGCTGGCCCCTGTATACCTGCCAGAGGAATATGTGACACTGTAGGCATGGGGCCCTGTATCAGGGAAGGACCCCCACTGTGGGCAGCGTGCCCTACACAGAGGCCAAGTGGTGCTGATCTGCCTCCCTTTTGGGATGGGAACAGGGTGTGGTGTGGGAGGGCCTTGGCCAGCCCCCTTGAGCAAGTGCCAGGCCTGCAAGTATCTGAATCCCTGAATCAGAGCCTGGCCTTTTTTCTGCAAACAGAGAAGGTGGCTGGCACCAGACTCTGACAAATGGCATCGGCAGCCCGTCGCCCTTTGGTGCCAGGAGGTCTGATGGCTCAGGAGGCGGGGGGCTCCCCGGCGTCTGCGCCGGACTGGGGAGACAGGCGTGGCCCAATCGGCGGTCCATCTCGCCTGTGCAGGCTCTTGTTACACACAATGCATACCTTGCGCTGCCTGGAGCAGGCAGAGCCGGAAAGTCTATCTGGCCCTGGCCAAGACGTGGCCACTTAACTGCTCTTCTGAGATGGTCAGGCTTGTTGACCTCTGCTCCTCGATGAGGCCGTCGGGAAGCAAGGCCCAGAAAACCTGACCAACAGGAGACCAGTCTACTGGGCTGCTGGGATTTGTGGCGAATGTCACCAGGAGTGCTTTGTTTCCTCAGTGGCCTTTTTTCTTTTTCCGCTTAGCCAAGTGGCAAACGAAGGGAAGTGAAGAGCATGCCAAGGGAAGCTGCCACCACGCCAGCCAGGCTCAGTGATACACGCCCTGGGTCACACCCAGAGCTTCTCTCTGCCCCTGGCTCATTCACTTGAAGACATTCAGGGAACACGCCAGGATCGGGAGATAAATGGCGGCGAGCACGCAGGCCAGGGCCTGGCTCCCATGAAGGTTACTCGTGTAAACAGGGGCAGACAGTAAACACATCAGCAAGATCATCCAGATAGCATAAGGGTGACCAAGGAAACAGCATCACCGTCACTGGGCGGGAAGGGGCTGTTTCAGCGGGTGCCAAGGGCAGGCTTCTCAGAGGAAGAATGCTGAACCTAAGGCCAGATAATAGGGCCTGGTCATGGAGATCCCTGGCACAGATCTGCAGGCAGAGGGAATTTAAGTGCCAAGTTCCAAGGTGGGTAGGCAGGAGCATGAGGCTGAGGGGCAGATGAAGGTGTGTGCCATGTGTGGTGGGGTGCAAGGGCCCAGGCGCCAGGTAGACCATGGCTTATCATGTCCATATGGCACCCCGTGTGCCAGGTTCTGCAGGAGCTGTGCCTCGACTCGGGACCAGAGTGGGTGGGGAGGTGGCGACCAGGCAGCGAGCTGAGTGCTGACTGCCCACCTGCCGGCATTCAATTCCCACAGGTCTGGGGGCCAGGGGCATGCAGGAGAGCACCACTCTACTGTTCCATTCTGCTGGGACTTTCGTCTGAAGCACCCTGGGACCCCTGCTGGTCAGGGAGCTGCAGCCCTGCCCCACCTGTGTCCCTTTGCTGAAGGCCGCTGAGGCCACTGGCCGCCCTCTGCCTGGCCCGGCCCCATACACCAGCTCCCTGGCTGTACTCCCGCAGCCTGGCCCACTCCCACCTTGGGGCCTCTGTCGGTGTCTATTTTCCTGCCAGGAAGAGTCAGTCCTGGAGTTCCAGTGGTTCCCCGTTTACTTCCTGTGAGGCACTGTCCAAATGTCACTTCTTGGTGACGCCCTTGTGACCACCTCATTTAGAACAGCGATCCCCCACGTTCCCCAGGGCCCTCTGACGCCACTATTCTTTCCTACAGCTCTTATCGCTTTCTCATGTACTCTATAATCTCCTTGTTTGATATCTGTTTGCCTCTGTTAAATGACAAGTTCCACCCCGGCAGGGATTTTGTCTGTATTTTGTCTGTTTATTCATTGCTGTGAGCACCTAGACCTAGAAGCACAACCCAGTCCTGTAAGCACAACACCTAGAACAATCTCTAGCTCACAGTGGGGGCTCAGAGAATGCTCTCTGCGTGAGTCAGTGTTGGCTTGCATGCCCCAGGGGGCCAAGGGGGCAATGAGCAGCTGTGGGTAAGAGCCTGGGAGGGACACAGGGTCACAAGTCACAGTGTGAATGAAGAAATGCACTGCAGGAATTTGGTCCAAACAAGCGGCCTGAGATACTGTCAAGGATTTCTGCACAAAGATGTCACCACAGCCTAGAGGTACTTCATCCTCACAGCACAGTGTTGAAGACACTGAAGCACAGAGGCGTGAGTAGCTGGCCCAAGGTCACATGGCTATCAGAGGCAGGGCTGGAATTACTAGGCCATCTGACTCCAAAGAATGTGTGCTTAACCACAAGTGCACTGCTGGGTCTGTGAGTTTCAAAGGGGCTCTGAGACCAAAGGTGGCCGGTTAAGACAAATCCCGTGTCTATTTGCTGCAGCAAAATGTTCTTTGGGACTAAAGATGATACCTGAGAAGAGTTCAAGTTGCACAGAGACAGACTTGTGTTATAATGTTGATTCAAAAAAATGTAATCAAATTTTTCAGAAGAGTCCTATTGCAGCCCTGGGATACAGAAAGAAAAGACTGGAAGGCTGTCCATGAGACTGCCAGGTTGGGAGTGGGTTACCAGTTCTGTTTCTTTGTCCATCTACTTGTCTGTACTTCCCAAGGCTTCCCCCGTGACCCTGGGCCAAAGAAGGTATCTACATAGGCCCCCCAACTGTGACCTCCAGCACCCAGTTCCAAGTCTGGAGAAGGCACAGTGCCTACTCAGTGCAGTCTGGCTGGAACCTGCTGAATGCATGGCACTCAGGATGTGAGCGGGGAGGGCGGGCCAGGAAGCTCGCTAGCATCTCTAGACCAATGGTGCCTCTCCGCTGTGCTCTGACTCTGCCCCAGGAAGGACAGGGCCAAATGGTACAGCAGGGCAGGTGATACTAACGCTCCTCCCTAGCTGCCAGAAATTTGAGGTTCCCAATGCTGCTGCTACTTGCAACAGCAGCAGTGCCTGAGAGGTGTGGGCTCGGGAATCCGTTCTCCTCCAGCTGTCTGTCCTCACTGCCTCCTTCCTACCCCTTCTGCCCGACTGTTGGAGGGATTGCTCGAGGGCTGTGTTGGATACCGGGACCTGGCTCCACCAACAGGAGAGTCTGTTCTCTTACCGGCCTCCTTCTCAGTCTCACCCCTGCCTGCTCTCTGCCCCATCACACACCGTGCTTCAGTCACGAGAAGCAAGCGGGGCCTCCAAGCATCTGGTTCCCTCTGTCACACTCTGACTTCACCACCGCCTCCTCTTCAGGTGTCCTCTCCCAGCACCATTTTGGTATCTTTTGCTTTATGTGTCTGCCTCCTCCAGTAGCCAGTGAGGGGGCACCACCTCTCCGGTGTTGGGCACACCAAGGCTCAGGGAGGTCTGTTGCATGAAAACAAAGGAAACGAGTATGGACGTACCTCACAAGAACTCACATCCAGGTGTGCGGGACAGGGGAGGGAAGGAAATGCCCAACGGAGCCCCAGCCTCAGGGACAGAAAACACCTGTCTGTACTTGAGTAGCTCAAGGGAGAAGTCCAGGTCTGGACACAAGGCTGGCCCGGCCCCCTCCCCTGTGTGTGGAACCTGGCAGGGCAGGTACGTGGGTATGTGAGCTACGTGTGTGTACCATTATTCAATAGGGCCTTCTTTGCCCCCAGTCTCAGGATTCTCAGAGCCCATGGCCCTGTTCACCCCCTGACGAGCCTAGACTCCAGGATGTAGTGGATACAAGTGGCCATGACCCTGGGTATGACATTGCTCCATGGCTTCCCTTGGGGACACTCTCCCAGGACCAGGCTGGCCCTTTCTCACCGAGCACCAGCTCCACACAAAGGCACAATGCAGGCTGCCCGGGTCCCGGCTTGGGCCATTCAGGGAAGAATGCAGGAGGCACAACTGTTTCCCAAGCCCTGGGCGCGGTGCCGCCCTGACATGGTCATCAAAGGCCGGCAAATTGCCTCCAATTGCTGGTGTCACTTTCATGTTGGGGGCCAGACTGGAAGAGGGGCCTCCACACTGGTGGGTGGCTTGTATACCCCAGTGGGAACAAAACCCTTACAAGCAGCTTGGGGTCACTGGCCCCCACAGTGGCCTCTTGGGGCTCAGGCTACTCTAGCCACTCCAGCAAGCCCCCTGCTGTAACGGGCAGCTTTGCAGCGGCTGGAAGGGAAGTGGAGAGAGGGTAGGGGGCTCTCTTTGGAGACAGTATCCTGGTGGCGACTGACGGACGGGCACTCAGAAGCTCATGCCTGGCCCCCAGGGAGGGCATAGCATGTGGGGTGGCCAAGGTAGATGGCCTTGAATCCAACCAGGCTCAGGTGTAGACTGGATGTTGGGGCACAGAAGCAGGAGGGGCCTAACGGAGGCCACGCCCTTAGCCAGGGACTGTGGGGCAGCCGGGGCTGAGCAGGGCAGTGTGCTGTGACTGGTGGCTCCGGTGTCACATTCCACCCCAGTCCCAGTGTGTAGGCCACAGGTGGTCAGAGGTGTGTGGGCAGCACAGTGCGCCCACGAGAGCTCTGAGTCTGGCTGACACACACAGCAGCCTGTTGCTGAGAGTCAGCTGGAGGCCGGCCTGGTTAGGCCGGACCTGGCCCCCAGGCCAGGCCTGAGGACGGGGGCGGGAGTGCGGGAGGGTGGTGGCACTGGCAAGGGCAGATGTGGCCCTAACACAGGGCCTGGCAGTTGTGTCGGAAATGTATGGAGGCTTCTGTCAACACCTCATCTTGCAGGTGACCAGCTGGGTGTGAGGAGGTGCACCAACTTGCGCATGACTCCACCTCTGCCTGCTGGTGTGGCAGGGCAGCCTGGGCCCTAGAAGACAGGCAGAGACAAGGAGGCTTAGCTATGATGCACACCTGGCTGGGGACAGAGAGGCCCAGAAGGGCAGGCCTAGCAGGGCTAGGAACAGCCAGGTAGGCAGGCGGCAGTCAATGTGAGTATATTTCCTCAGAGAGCGGCACCGGTTGTGTCCAGTCTCGGGGGCTGGAGTTGGGAAGGGACAGCCCAGACCTGGCTGTCTCCCTTCCTGCTGAGCCCCCAGGAACTCCTCTGTGAGGAGCAACTCCTCCTCCAGCCACCTCCTGTCAGGCAAGGTTCTTCTGTATTTTCCTTGGGAGCTGAAGCCTTAATGTTGCTGGCTGGGGGTGGCGGCTCCCTGGTTTTTCCTCCTTCCCTTCCCTGCTATGGATCCCGTATGTAAACAAAGATGCAATTTGCTTTAAAAAGATAAGGTGATTAAGTTTTTATCAGACCTGTACTCCGCTGTCCCTGCAACAAAAGGAATTATGGAGGCGGCGCGAGCAGGCCCTTCCGCTGGAGCTGCGCTCTTTCTGAGGCTCTCGAGCGCACTCGACGGGCTTGTGCGCCCCTTTGATTGGGCGGAAACGAAGGCAACGGGCGCCCCGCACCCCCATTTTGATGTCTTAATGTTGCCTAATTCCTCCTTTAATTTATATTAAGCTTCTTAGCAGCAATGATGAATTCTTCAAAAACAAAAAAGGACTCTTTGCAGAAATCTTTCCCATACTATGTAAATTGAAATTATAATGCAGTCAAAGCTTTAGAGACTGGGATGTGTGGGGAGGAAAAACCAGTGCATTATGTGGAAGGGCTTTTTATTTTTTGTTTCTTTCTTTTTTTTTTAGGCAAAAAACAAAATCATTCTGAAATAGGCAGGAAACGACTTAGTCTAAGGCTCAATTATAGTGGGAAGGGTGGGCTCTGTGGAGGAAAGTTTGCAGATCTAAGTTCTCAGACCTCCAAAAGGCAGCTGGGCAGGGCTGGCTGGGCTCTGGACTGCTGACTGCCATTGGAGGTCAGCTTCCGACCGTCCCTCGCTGATGCTGAGTCTCACCTCCTGTCTGGAATGGGATCCCCCACTTGGTGAAGCAGCTGTGAGGACTCCTGGGGCACATGCTCAGGGCAGTCGAGACCTCTCTAGCTCCCACCTGCCCTCACCGAGGACCACTGCTCCTGCTGTGCAGCCCAGAAGCTCAGGCCAGGGAGCACCTACTTGTGTTTAGGACTGTGGATTATGAAGCCATCCACTCTGCCACAGGTCCGGGAGTCTGGCTGCGGGGAACACAACAGCATGGATGGCAGTGCCACGGGTGAGGAGCAGCAGGGGCTGCAGTCATCCTCTGTGGGCGGAGGGGCGGTGGCAAGAGGCAAGGGTGTGGGGTCACCTGGGGACCACCTGAGCAGGCTGATGTTTCTTCCTATCTATCATTGCCCAGGCCCAGGGCAGTGGGGCTGGGCCATGTGGGGCCCTAGTCTCCAGAGACTTCCAGGGATGAGGCCCAGGGTGTCTCTGTGCTCTGGGTCCCAGTGGAGGGACTTCTGGACAACCAGGACTCTAGACTTTGGTGCTGCTGGGCCTTGCTGCTGTGCAGACAGACACAGAAATCAGCCCAAATAGCAGGGGGGGGGGGGGTCTGACGGAGGAAGACCATCTTATATAACTCAGGCCTGGTCCAAATGACCCAAAACGGGCATCAGCTGGTTCTTAACAAGCATGCAAAGAACCCACAGCAATCCTAGCTGCCGTCCACTGCACCTCTACTATGCACCAGGCACTCTTCAGTGTGCTTAATGGATAGCAGAGCTCTCCAATCTCACAACCACTCCTGGGGGTGAGCGTCATTCAGACACCAGGAAACACACAGAGACATTCAGCGACTTGTCCAAGGTCACACTGGAATGGATGGCAGGCCCGAGCCCAAGTTCTGCTTCACAGTTCCACAGCCCTGCGCCCACCAGGCCACCTACCCTCAGGAGCCAGTCCCGAGCTCCTGCACTCTCTGATGAGTGCTGTGCCCAAGGAGCTTGCTCTCCTTCACAGACTCGGACCCTACGAGGGCAAGGGCCAGGTCCCATTGATAACATGTCCCCAGGCCCTGTCACAGGGCTTTGGCCCAGCCAAGATCAGAAAAATGCTGTCAGTGCCTCAACTCATGGGGGGAGGTACGGGGAGAGGATATGTCTTTTACTCCATTACTCAGAATTGAAAACTGAGCCCCAGGGATACCAGTGGACTAGCCCAAGATCACACAGACCTCTCAGCACTACTGACTGCTACCTCGAAGCCTGCACTGCTGGTAAGCCAGGCCTAGCCCATGATATGCAAACACACATGTGCACACACAAACACACACTTGCAGAAACATACACACACCTCAGGAGCAAGGGACCCCTTGGAGGGCAGAGGCCATCCCTTTGGCAGGTCTGCTCAGCTCCTTTAACACTGTGGCTGTTTAGTTCACCTTGGGTAACTAGGCCTGGGACCTTGCTGGCAGTGCAGGTGGGGTGACAGGGGTACTGTTGGAGCCAGAGCTCTGGCCCATGGCTGGGGTCTGGACGCTAGGCTTTGTGACACAGAGGGCTTACTTCCCCCTTCTGAGCTTTGGTTTCTTCTTTAGTCAGCATGTGGGACGACGGGAGTAAGACGTGTGTGGCCTGCTGCCTCCAGGAAGCACTCAGGAAAGGGAGGCCACTGCTGTTCCCATGATGGCCATGACAGATTGTCCTCAAACCCAGAGGGTGCCAGGTTATTGTATCTCATCAGCTCAAGGCTGACCAAGCTCCACAGGCCCCACTCCCTTCCACTGACCAGCCTGGGCGCTGATATGCAACGTGCTGGAGAGATACCATCTCATTGAATGGCCATGACCTCCCAGGAGGGAGAGCTGGCAGGAATCCCACTCTGTAAGGAGGAAGCTGGGGCCCAGCAAGGAAGAAGGACAGGCCCAAGGTCGCTTGAATAATGAGCGCCAGAATCAGAACTTGAATCCAGGTCCGACAAGCTATAGAGTCAGTTTTCCCTTCTTTTTCCCGTCTCTTGAGGGAGAGTGAGACTTGGACACACACAACCACTGACAGCAGTGAAAAGAGAAGGGAGGCAGGGAGTCAGAGACAGACAGTGTGACACTGGGGTTCAGAAGAAGGAAGGGGAAGAAAACCAGGGTCAGAAAAAAATGTGATGAGAAAGGTGACGTTTTCCCTGGGCAGGCTGGAGTGTGGACAGTGTGGTCTCACTGAAGCAGTGAGTCCAGCAGGGAGTGAGCTGCAGCTTGGAGGCGCCCCACTGAGCCCCTGGGAGGGCCTGGGGGCTGACCCGCTCCCCACTCCGGCTCCTCCTCCTTCCCACCAGCTGTGTGGTCTGTGCATGCACTGAAACCTCCCACCTGTAACAGGATTAAAATGTGTCTGACCTCCTGATGCTGTGAGGATGCTGGGGAAGAGTGTCCCACAAGCGGGAACAGGGCCTGCCTGGGGACAGATGCTCTAGGGATGCAAAGGTGCAGGGATGCCCAGGATGGGCCCCACGCACCTGCACGGGTCCATGAAGATGAACATATATTCAGAACCCCAGCACACCGTGGTGCTTAGCTAGTGGGGCTTACTTTCCCTCCTCTGTGCCCAAAGCCAGTGGCCGACCAAGGCAAAGAGCCTGCTCTGAAAAGGTTGCCAAGGCTGGGCCGGGAAGCCTTTCTGAGGACATAGCCATGTGCCCTCCAGGGCTGTCCTCTGCTCCCCCAGGGGGCCAAGACTCAGCCCCGGCCCGCCCCTTGCACTGGAAGTAAAGGCTGTGACTAGAGGCAAGGATAGACTCCTTCTCCTCAGATAGCTCCTTGAGACCCCCCACACTGGAGGGTGGGGGAGGGGGAGGGGGAGGGCCACAGTTCCCAGTGAATTTCAATACTCCAAACACTTACTCCCTAAATATGCACACTCTTTAACAGCAGTTAATCTTCAATTAAAATACCTAGAGCAGAAACTAAGATAACTGGTTTAAAAGGTAGAGCTTATGGACAATAAAAGTCTTCTTCATATTACTTTTCTTAAAAAAAATTCCACATATTAAAAATGTGATTTTTATGACTTGGGGGAAAAATAAAACCCATCCAGAATAATGAAGGTGAACAAAGGCCCAGGATCAGTCATTTTCCAGAGCCCATATGTGGCATCCTGATTACCATATCAGCCCTGCTCCCAGGGTAGAGAAGGCCACTGGCAGGTGCAGCGCTGGCCATCCTCTCCTGATAAGGGCAAGGGTGGTACAGCACAGCAGGTTCCTACCTAGGATCCTGACTTGAAAGCTGCAGACTCCAGCAGCCTGTCCCTCTCTGACCTGCAGAGGCTGCAGGCCGGGGCTGGAGCCTGGTGTCCTGCGTCTGTGCTCACAGCCATGTTCATACACACAGGCCTGTACTGGAATGCATGCACCCACACTCCACTAATGCCTGCATGCCTTCCAAGGCTGGCTGCACTCCTGCTGTACACTTATATCCCCTTGCCATGTGTCCACCTCAGCCCTCATGCCTTTTTGCCCAAAGCCCATGTGACCAAGTGGGTCTCCAGTGCCCAGTGCAGGGCCACACACAGAGCAGGTGCCCACAAGTTACCATGTACTGGTCCCTGGCCCCCTTGCCTCCCCTTTAGCAGGTTTTGGAGATGCTGTCCCCCAGTCTCAAAGAATGCATGGGCCAAGAGTCCTCACCCCAGAGTGTATAGCTCTAGCCATGTCATCCTTGAAAACTGAATTAGGAGGCGGCAAAGGGCTACCATGCTGCCTCCAAAGATCGGGCCCCTGTCTTTGTCAAGCAACCTCCCATCTGGATGCACTCTGGACTGGCCCTGCCCACTGTCCTCTGCAGAGCTCCCATGGTGCTGGGTGCCTCCCTCCTATATGTGCTCCTTGTCTGTCTACCCATCCACAAGCTCTGAGTACCTGACCACTCCAGGCACTAAGAACTGCTGTGAGCAGGTCAGAGGGGGCCACTGTGCTGGTGGAGTCCACGTCTAGCGTGTGCCAGACTCTTGACACATGTGTGGAGAAATATGCACATGATGGGAGCGCACTTGATAGGAATGAGTGCCAGGAACAAACCTTTAAAATGTGCTGCAATGGACACAGTAGCTCACACCTGTAATCCTAGCACTCTGGGAGGTGAAGGCAAGAAGACTGCCTGAGACCAGGGGTTCAAGACCAGCCTGGGTAACTTGGCGAGACCTCGTCTCTACAATAAATCAAAAAACCAGCTGGATGTGGTGGCATGAGCCTGTGGTTCCAGCTGCTTGGAAGGCTGAGTCGGAAAGATTGCCTGAGTCCAGCAGGTTGAGGCTGCAGTGGCCGTGAGTGTGCCACTGCACTTCAGCCTGGGCTGTACAGTGAAACTCTGACTCAATCAATCAATCAAAATGTGCTGTGAGAGAAGAACCCATTGGGGGACAGAGAACTCAGTGGGTTTTCAAATAATGTTTGCTCCATTCATTAACTCCTCCCATGCCTGGGTGCCCATGACACCCTGAGCAGGCCTTTCAGGAAACTGCAACAATTGTGGTCATGTCCTCCCTACCCTCCCCAGATGGGGTTCCCCACTCCATCACCAGCCAGAGCCCAGCACCTTGGAAACACCTTTGGGAGTCATCTGTGAAGGTCACCCAACCCAGAAGGTGTGGGGCTCTTTTGCCTCTTGAGAGACAGGGGGGAAGTTTGTTGTTCTAATGACATCTTTACAGCTCAGGGTCGGGGAGGATTTCATTTCTGACCTTTTGGAAGTAACGAGCACAGCAATGGTCACTGCTTTAGAAATGAAGAAACTGTGCCTTGGAAAAGTACAGTGGCTTTCTCAAGGCCGTGCAGTCTGCACTCGTTTAATAAAAATGCTGGTAAGTACCTCCTTAATGCAGGTACCTCACCAAGTGCTGGAGTTACTGTGGTGAGGGAAATGCACACAGACCTAGGGCTGCTGCTCTGGTGGGGTGACAGGAGATGCCAACGATTCCATGTGTCGTATGTCAGATGGTGCTGGGCGCTTCAGAGAGGTGAGTGTCAGGAGGGAGTTTTGCTCTTAGACAGCGGTCAGCAAAGGCCCCGAGGGTAAGATGACTACTGCACAGAGGCTTGGGGGTGGGGATGGGGACACTAAAAAGAAGGAGCTGCAGGTGGTGCATGGAAGGATGCGCTGGGGTGGGTGTGTGGTGTCAGTAGGAGATGGGGCCGAGGTGATTGCAGGTATGTGTGAGGGTGTCTGTGCATGCATGCATCAGCAGGGTGCAGAACATCTTGGCTCCTGGAGCATCTGTAGCGGGGTCTGGCTCCTGTTGGAGGGGCCCCTCTGGCTGCTAGGTGGGGGGTGGGGGCTGTCACAGTCCCTAGGTGCTGACCATGGCATGGTCGCTGCTTCCTGTGTGGTGCAGCTGGGCTTCCAGGCCAGTATGCAGAGCCCACTGCACCAACACACTGCATCTCTGGACAACAGCAAACGAGGCCCTCCCCTTTTCAGACACTGAAGCCCAGATCAACTAACATTTGGGTTAGGTGTTTTCATTTGGCAAAAGTGATTCACATCTGCTTCATCCCTTTTTCTGGGGGTCAAATCTCACCCCCTCTGACTGCCAAAATGCAGTGGTAAAGTAGCAAAAGATCCTACAGATCCCCAGGTGCCTGAGACAGGATGTTGCTGGCACAACAGTGCCTCCCTGCATGCACTCCTCAGCCCCATGCCCCAGCTCAGACCCAGCTTTCCTGGGCAAATGCCACTTCCTCTTGAGGGTACACGTTTGCTGAAGAAAGGATGAGTGGGGGGAAGTGATCACACAGGTCCCACATTCAGGCCCAAAGCGACCAATCCAGATCTTTTTTTTTTTTTGAGTTGGCGTCTCATTCCATTGCCCAGGCTGGAGTGCAGTGGCACTCTCACAGCCACCCCAGCGTCGACCTCCTGGGCTCCGGCGATCCTTCCGCCTCAGCCTTCAAGGTAGCCGGGACTACAGGCGCGCGCTACCACGCCTGGCTAATTTTTTAGTTATTGTGGAGATGAGGTCTCGTCAAGTTGCCCAGGCTGGTCTCGAACCAGTGGGCTCAGGCAATCCACTTGCCGTGGCCTCCCAAAGTGCTGGGATTACAGGCTGAGCCACTGAGGCCGGCCGGCCAACCCATATCTTTTATTGGGAGTCAGCTCAGGCCCCTCCACCAAATGATCCCTCTAAGACCCAGGTCCTCCCCATGGCTAGACTCCTTCCAGCCTCCCATGCCACAGTCTCAGCACATAAGACACAGCAGGCTACCCCAGCCCTGGGCCCCTGCTGTCTTCTTTGCCTGGGAGGCCTTCCTCATGACTCTGCGGTTTAAGTGGCAGCCAAGCCAGTTGCTTCTTCTGGTTCCCCCGGCCCTGGGACAGCTGATGGCTCATCTAAGCCAGCACACAACGAGGCATGGGGAGCAGTCCAGGCTGTCTCTTGGGTTCCTAACCCAGAAATAAAGAGGAGTGTCAGGTGGACTGGAGAAGCCCTGAAGAGCCAACGACAGACCAGCAACTTGGGGGACCTTCCACCTCTCGTCAGGCGAGAAAATAGATGTTCCTATTCCATGTCACAGCTTCTAGACGAGTTTCAAAGAATACCCACCGAGAGGGCTGGAGCCTAGAGATGGCAGGCCTGGGTTCTCTCTACTTGATGCCATAGCCTGCACCATGTAAAACACATGGTCAACCAGGAGGAGGTGGGTGGGGTAAGTAGAGGGACCGACGGTCACAGTGAGACCACACTGGGGAGATGGGGCCTTTCACTGCAGTGGGTCCACTAAACCCAGGGAGGCCTGGGCTAGCCTGGTACCTTGCTGGAGAGCAGTGAGCCTGTGGTAGGTGCTAGGGCAGGGATGTGGCTGGCCTGGGCAGACACAGAGAGACATGTTTGGCAGATCACAGGCAGCTGGAGCCCTCGGAAGCCCACCTAAAGGGAGATGACAGTATGTCAGCATCAGCCAAGCAGCCTCTGCTGGCTGCTGAGGGTCTGTGACAGGCAACCCTTCCCTGCCCTGGGAAGGCTCACAGGCAGAGACAGACCCCAGAAATATTGAGGGGGCCTGAGGAGGGGCATCAGGGGAAGCACCAGAGAGGGTGCATTGGCATGTGGGTGGCTAGCTGAATGAAGTCAGGAGACACTGGAGTCAAGGGAGTGCAGGTGGGGGCACAAACAACTGTGCTGGAGGCCTGGGACAGAAGCTGGGACTGGTTCTGTGGCTCTCTCCAAGGAGGGGGACCAAATTGGATACAAAAAAAAAAAAAAAGAAGTTGTGAGTAGGAGCAAAGGAAAGAGCACAGAGCCCAGAGAGTCTTTCTTCCTCAAGTCATGGCTCTGAACTGGTCTAGTGGAAGTGTGGGCTGTGTGGGCTCTGGGCAGGATACTCTGGGGGTTGGCAGTCCTCACTGGTACTCTGTAGCAGCTGCCCACTGGCCTTCTTCCTCCTGATCCTTTGCACATACCAGGCCAGAGCCAGCCTTCCCGCCTCCCTCTCCCCAGATCATTTCTGGGATCCTGGGCCTGGCATCCTGCTGGGCCAATCCTAACTTTGGTCAGGCTCTTTCTGGGGCCTATGCCACACCCCCAGCTTCTCCACCTAGGCCTGGCTGTCTGCTCTTCTGGATACCTTCTGGAGAGGTCGATGGTCCTTCTCAGCCTGGGGCTTCCTCCCCGGGCTGGGAGCTTCTGGAAGGGTGGGAGTGTGAGTGGCCCATCTCAGCCCCAGGGTCCAAGCACAGTTTGGCACATGCATTTACTCAACAGATGTTTTCTAAGCATATCGCTGGGGTAGAGTAAGGATTGGACTCTACTTTCAATGGACTTAATGGGGTAAACCCAGAAATCATTGGGCGAACAACCAACCAATGATATCCAAAACTAAACATGTACTGGGGCTTTACCACGTACATGTTCTCTTCTGAGTGCTTGCATATTAATTCACAGAGCCATACCAATCTTACAAGGAAGGTCTAGCATTTCTCCCAACTTAGAGACAGGATGCTAAGGCCTAGAGAGGTGAAGGCATGTGCCCAAGAACACAGAGCTGGGTGGTGGGGTGACTTGAGAATCCATGGGCTAAACCATTTGCTCAAGTGCCTCTCAAGGACTAGGAAAGAAAGGGCAAGATGCTGGGAGAAAGAGAGGTGAGCTATCCCTTGAGGCAAGGAGGTCAGGAAAAGTCTTTGAGTGACATTTAAAGCTGAAACCTGAAAGAGATACATGAGGAAGCCATGGGAAGAGACAAGGGGACCGTGTTGTTGGCAGAGGGCACAGTGTGTGAAAAGGCCCTAAGGTGAGAGGAGTTGGGGCTTCTGGTGACATGGTGGGAGAGGGAGAGGGAGCAGCCCGGTAAGGGTGGCCATGAGAAGCCACGGGGGGAGTAGGGACAATGTCGGCTTCAGTGGACCCTGAATGAGCGAGTAAAAAAATGCCTTCTACAAAGCGAGAGAAGAGAGCTGTGGAAAGAAGGGAAAGTGTGCTTATCATTCAAAACCCTCTCTGGTTTTGTCACCAAAGTCCACTGTGAGGCATTCCACCCCCACCAAAGGAGTGCAGTGAGCATCCCTTGGGTGAGTGGGCAGACTGTTGTTGGGTGGATCCCCAGAGAGAGGACCAGGCCTAAGTACTGGCAGATGGGGTTGGCCACAGGAAGCCACCTGGATGCTGTCCCTCTGCTCGGTGGCTGGCTCTGGGCTGGGCCAAGCTGACTGGAAGTCAAGCAGGGCACAGGCTGGAAGTACCCAGGCCCCAATAAGGTCTGGGAGGGGGTGCAGGGAGGGGTGCTCCAAGAGATCCTAGGAGTTGGGAGTAGAAAGGGAAAACAAGAAGGAATTCTGCCCTTGATAGTGGCCCGGGCACTGTTTATGCCCTCAAGTGAGCCTGGTTCTACCATGTTGGAGTGTCCACCTGAATCACTTATGTGTGGTTGTGGGGGCAGCTGGAAAACAGGCCAGGTGAGCCGTGTGCACAAGCGCTTCCTACCTCCCAGACCCGACTCATCTGCTGTGCCCCCAGCTGCCTGGCCCCATGCAGCTTACTTGAGCTTCCAGGTCTCTGCTCATGGCAATCCTTACGCCTAGACAGTCACCCCAGTGCCTCCCTGACCTCCCATCTGGAAAAGGCCAGCTGAGACTGTCTCTTCCAGGACGCATTCCACACTGGGGGTGGCGGGTATACTAGGCAGGAGCTGCCAGAGAAGTCCATGGACAAGTGGGTGAGCTGTGCTGTCTCCTCGTGACTGTATGACCTCAGGCAGGCCTTGTGATGCTTGCTCGGCACCCCACGCAGGCACTTGCCTTCCCCAGTCCCGCTGGAGGCGACCGGGCAGTGGCGCTGAAGGCACAGTGGCCACCTGGCCTTGACTGTGGTCTGACACTGAGCAGAAGCAACTCAGGTCCCTTCTTTGCTCTACTCCACAGCCTCCTCCTGTCCTGAGCTAAGCTGAGGAGAGCCAGAGGCCATCTCAAAGGCCAGGCTGGCATTTGCTTCTTGGCTGGGAAGATGTGCCAAAGTGTCACCACACAGCACCTTCATTTCAGTCACTTTTAAAAAAGAAAAACAAGCCCAAACCTTGAGAACTGTCAGTACATGTGGATATTTTTATTGAAGGAAAACTCAAGCATGCACTGGGCTGTGGGGTCTGACCTGAAGGGACAGACAGCTACCTCTTTCCTCAAAGGAGCCAGCTCCTGAGCCAAACACCCCAGTACCTGCAGCCCCCACACTCCCCCGTGGCCCCCATGGCCAGGCCCAGCAGAAGAGGACCTGGAGCTGCAGCTCTGAGGGAGCTGCCCATGGGCCACTGGGCAAGTTGCTGTCCCCTCACCTGGGTCCTGTGAAATTTCACGGAGACAGGCCCATGTAGGCTGAGCACCCAGTGAACTCTGCCTGCATCTACGTGGCTCAGTGGGGCCACCTGCCACTGCGTCCCCTGCCTCCTGTCTCAGCTGACACCAAGTCCCAGAGGTAGCTGCTCATGGGGCTGGGGGCCATGGGTAACTAGAGGGGACACACTCATCATGGGCAGAGCATTCTGCTTTAAGATAAGCTGGAAATCTGAATTTGTATATGAAAAGTCCTGACTTAAGCAAATTTGCAGGGCACAGGTGGCCTGCAAGCTGCCAGGGAATGGCCCTGGCTCCCATGTCATTCTTTCTCTCTCAGGGTAAATTCTGTCCATCTTTGGAAGGCCCACCTGAGCTCTGCCTCATCCATCAAAACTCTCAGATGTTGTAGCACTATTCACGATAGCAAAAACATGGAACCAACTGTGCTGCCCATCGAAACTGGACTGGATAAAAAAAAAAAGTGGTACATACATATGATGGAATATTACACAGCCACAAAGAAGGACAAACATATGGGCTTCACAGCAATTTGAATGGATTTAGAGTCTATAATACTCAGTGATCTATCTCAGAAACAAAGAACAGAGTACCACATGCTCTCACTCATAAGTGGACCCTGAACATTTACCATAATATTATGAGAAAGGGATCGGCAGTAGTGGGATACTGTTGGGGTGGAGGTCAGGGGACACACACGACATCAGTAAGGGTACCTAATCTCAAACCAGGCAAAATAGGGACCAAAGGGAAGCTCACACTTTACCTGTACGATGTCCACATGTATACCTAATCCTGAATTGTACCACACGTCTTTAAAACAAAACATTATTAAAAACCCTAAAAAACCCCTCAGATGCCTTCCAGAACTTCCTAAATCCTTCTTAGCAAGACTGTTTTGTCATACCCATTGCTGCCACCTCTATTATTTATTCAGATTTCTTTCAATTAACTCGTTAACTCAATTAGAAAACATTATATGCCACCATAAGCGGAAGCCCAGTATCCTTTGTCACAAATAGAGTACCCATTAAAAGAAACATGTGACAATGCCATTTTCTGCAGGTCTGTTTAACATCTAGACTTATCTTGAATGGCCCCAGGGTGGACCTGAGTAGCCCACTGGGGAACTGCTGCCTGCATTGTACCCTGGGCTTTTCCTTCCTTAGTCAGGTCCCCTCAGGCCTGTTCTAGGGCTGACTTATCTTTCAGTGCTGCCCCAGGCCTCAGCTTCCTTACCTGTTATTCCTCTGTCCAGTCTGAGGCCAGGGAGCCAAGAGCTCCTGGGCAAGAGGCCAGCCTCACAGGCCTGACTGTGAGTTTGGACGAGGCTCTCATGCTCTCCACGCATGACTTCGGAGGAAAGGAACTCAGAAGTCAGCGAGGCAGTGCATGTCCAGCAGTCAGCATGTACTGGGCACACAGGAAGCGTTAGTGATCATGATTGTTCTCGTGGGGATGGACGCATAACAGGATTCACTGAGCACTGTGTGGGAGCATGCTCTGAAAACTCTAGCCTGTGTCTGCAAGTGCCAAGCTCCTGCCCAGGCAGCTGGGCCATGCAGGAGAATCATAATATGCCGCCTAGGGGGTCAAAGCTGGCCCTGAGGTGTGTTTGGTTTGGCCTCGTGTTGTGCTTTAAAAATTGTGGATCAGTTGTCAACACTCCCAGGGTGGCAGGTGGACTTCAGGATGTACAGCTGGTTCCTTTGGTAGAGCACGGGGTTCCCATGTACACACTCCCTGTTTCTTGCTGCAGGCCCACAGCCGGACCACCCTCTTATGCTGCCTGCCTGGCCCGTGGCCTCTCTATAACCTACAGAGTTGTGTCTTGTCCTCAGTATGAGCCACAGTAGCCACTGGAATAGCCTAGAGAAATCCTGCCTGCCCGCCACATCTTGGGGTGACCCAGGGCATTTCTCTGGGGGGCAGAGGGAGCTGCACTGGGCCAGGTACCACAGCTGAGCTGTGCTTCTGCCACCTCTTGCCCTGGGCCAGGGAGCCCAACAGCCAGGTCCCATTTCTTTGGTTTCTGAGTCTGTGGGCCTGGAGACATCACGAGACTGGAATGAACTGCCTGCATTGCTCTTCTCCACATTCAAACAAAACTCAGCGAGGGCTGCCAGGGAGGAGAGTGGCAGCATGGGGTGGCTGGGAGGCCTGGACCCTGCCGCTCCACTGCTGCTACTGCGCAGGTAGCCTGTGGCCAGCCCACACAACTCTGGCCCTCAGTTGTTTCCTCTGTGAAATAGGGTTAGCTCCCACTACCTCCCTCGCCAGTAAGGAGAAGCCAGTGATGAAATCCCTGGTCCAGCAGATGCTCAGGAAATGGCAGCTAAGTGAAGAAGTTAAAGCTCTGATCTCTTGATGCTGGCCCTCAATGAGCTCTTGGCCTTAGGCTCGTCCCCTCTCCTCCCTCAGTTGCATTCATGGGGGTGGGGGGTGACAGCTGCCTCAGGTTCTGCATTCTTTACTTCCTCCCCAGCAACGGGCATCCCTATTGTACATATGCATGCACAGGGGAACACAGGCACCCGCCCAAGGGCTCTTGTGAGGCCTGCATGAGTCAACCACGTCTCCTGCACAGGCTGGGTCCTGAGTTTCATCCCCATGCCCACTCTGGTCTGGTCTGCTCATCATCTCTCTCTCCGTGCCTTCTCCAATCCTGGGCTGCCCCATTCTCCTTGCACATGGACCTCACAATCACCCCTGAACCTGCTCCCTCACACGTAGCCCACAGATCATCTGGAGGCTCCCTCAGGCTCCTGCAGGGATCTCTTCTAGTGTTCAGGTATATAATACCATGTCCAGCACCCCCACAGCCAGTCACTCGGACAGCAGCAATGCTTTCTCTTGAGTAGAGCCACAGACCTTTCTGCCTGGAACACACTTTCCTAGGCCATCTCCCCCATCTTCCTCCAAGATGGAACTCGGTACCACCTTCTCCAGAAGGTCTCCTCCCAAGCTAGGCCAGGCAGCAGCTTCTCTCTATGCCTGGGCTTCCTGGAGCTTACCACTTTCACTGGAGGCCAAAAGGTGGAAATTCCACTCCTCAGCTTGGGAGTGGAATTCAGCCTCCATGCCACTTCTGCAATATTTGAACTACTCACTCACCTTCAAAGTCAGGACACACAGTTCTGAATTTCCAGTTTGTCTTGAGAAGCTGGAAGACCTAGGCTCATGTTCCCAGTGCCACAGTGGGCTGGAGTGGACCTGCTCTGTGCCCTGGGCACACCAGTTACTCTCTGTCTCCACCCATGTACTGCTTCTTTTACCTGAGACTGGCTGCCCTCATCTCTGTCACCTGCGTCTGAGTCCCCCTGCTCTAGTCCTGTGCCCCCAGCACTTTTGGCTCAGGGCCTCGACAAGGCCAAGAAGGGGATGGGTGCCCACAAAGTACTGGGTGATACCTGCCGGACACTGTCTTGCTCTCCTTCTCCTCCTCTTCCAGGAAACCAAGAATAATAAATAGCTAAGAGCCCAGGCTCTGTACCCAGACTGCCAGAACCCAAACCCTGGCTTGAGCTTGAGTCAACTGCCTAGCTCCATACAAGATAAGTGATGTCTTTGTGTCCCAGTCTCCTCATCTAAAAAATGGGAACAGAAAGAGTACCTACTTCACAGGGTTGTTTTAAGGCCTAAGTGAATTAATATAATGTGAAGTGCTTAGAACAGCGGCTGGCATAAAGGAAGGTCTAAACAATGTTAACGATTTTAATTGTTTACTAGTGGTTCTTTACCACATTACCATATTGATGGTGTGCCACGGTTGGGGCACACCATGGTAGACTTCTGTCTGCAAGGGGGACAGACTTACAATCAATAAATAAGCAAATGAGAAAGTTCCCTATAGTGCTAAGTGCCATGAAGGAAGCACAACAAAGAGTAATGGTGCTGGGTGGGGGGACTCTGGGATAGGGTGTCAGAAGGGTTTGAAAGACAAGATCTGAGGGCTCAGGACCTCCAGAGGGCAAGAAGAAGGCTGGGGTCGCTATGCAAACCTTGCCCTCTCTAGCCAAGGCGGCCTGCCCTCTCAGGGATGCAGCAGGTTAACTGCAGACCCTTTGCCTGCTTCCTTTTGTGGACAAACGAGCCGACAAGGCTGAGGGTGGGTGAATGGAGGAAGTAGGAGGGAGAAGAGTAGGGGTTATTTTTTTCTTCTTTCTCTCCTTTTTTCTTTTTCCAGGTTCATCCTAGTACGGCTCTGAGATGATGGAGGGAGAAAGGGCAAGAGTTGAGAGTGGCAGGAATTTATGAGCTCGAAATGCAGGCTGCTTTTGGCAGGGATGGGGGGAAGGGGCTTCTTTTGCCAAAATAATATTTAATTTTTTTTAAGGCAGCTACAAAGCGATGATTAAGCTCAGGGCCCTAAAACAAGCCCATAAAATCGAAAAATATTTATCTGGAAGGGTGGCAAGTCCAATAAAAGTTTTATGAATGTTTTACAACTACCCTGTCAGGAAGCTGGCCTCTCACTCACCTCCCCCCATCAGAACACACCACACACAACAATGCACACACACAGACACAGGCGCACCTGCACAGAGTCAAGCCACATATCTCCTGCGGGGGCGACGTTTGCCCAGATGGATGGGAAGGCTGCTCTGGAGACGAGGGGCAGGGCTACCTTTCCCTGCAGCATCTGCCCCACAGCCTGAGGCCCTGCGTCTGTGGGCTGGCTGACATCCCTCTTCCGGGAGCCCAGGAATTTGAAGGCAGCATTTCTGACTTGAGGTCTCAGATCCCTCTCCTCCAGCAGCCCAGAGAGGCTCACAGAGAAGGACATGGATGGCTCAGGTTTTATTCCTGAACACAACCCCAAGAGGTGGGGGTCATAACCCCATTCTAGAGAGCAAGAAAGCGAGATTCAGGGAGGTGAGGGCCTTGCTTGAGGTCACCCAGGAAGGGGCTTTACAGAGACACATGCTTAGGCCTGTCTCCAGAGGATTCTCCCGTCCATGGTTGTGAACAAAGTCCTCGCCAGGCCTCTGCACAGATCCCTCCCAGAATGCTCTACCTGCTACCCTGATGAATTCTGAATCATAGGTTAGGTTTCCTGGATGCCACTTCCTCAGAGGAGCTCTGTGTTTCCTGCAGGCCTCATGAAGTTGCCCTCTCCGTCAGACCTGTCTTCTTCCTCCTTAGCACTCATCCGCCTGGAAGCTGTTGTGGGCCTGTCCAGCTACCCTTCTGTGGGAGCGCCTGTAGGACAGGGCCTGGAACTGTCTCTCTCGCCTCCAAGTTCCAGCCTGAACCAAGGTCAGCACACAGAGGTGAATGATGCATTAATGAGCATACCTGAGATTCAGAGCCTGGTGGTGCAGGCAGCTCCTTTGAGGCCAGCCCCCACTGGTCCTGGGGCTGGGCTACCACTGGCCTTGACCCAAAGTCCATCAGTGCCTCAGGGAAGATCATCTCACTGCCTGGGCAAGGCTCAGTCATAGAGGCCAGCTTCTAAATTCTTGACCTGATCATTCAAGCAATCAGCAATCATCCTTTTCCAATAACAGTAAAGATGGCCACTCAGGTGGAGGGAGGGCCAACTGCAAACCACGAATTCCACTGACTGTCTCGTCTTCATACACTTCCCCTTTCTGAAGACAATGTGACAGCCTTCAGCCGTGAAGTGACTGCCTGGGGGACTCTGCAAGTGGTGGATTCAAACCTGGGGATGTCTGACTCCAAGTTATATGTGGGAAGGGACTTCTAGCAGGAAACTGAGTGAAGCAAGCCAGGGACTGAGTTTTCCAACTAAACACCCAGACTTCCCTTCACTCCACATCAAGAGCCAGTCAGCAATCCCATCTGACATTGCTCAGGGAAGGTTGGAAGGATTGCTGTAAAGGTCTGATATTTTGGGTTGATCCCAGGACTCCAAGAAACCAGAGTGACCAGGAGCTTCAGGAGACAAAGCTGCTCTGAAAATTGGACAGGTGCATCCACTAAATTGACAAGATATGGTGGGTCAGATACAAGTGCTGGTGGGGTGAAAGGCATGGCAATTAGCACCACAGCCTGGAAAACCTCTGCAGGGGCACATATCCTAGCACCAGGCAACCCCACTGTCTAGTACCGACCTAGAGAGAAACTCTCTTGCTCTGCTCTGCATCATGGAGACATGGAAATGACCCAATGCCCTCAGACAGGTAACAGGTGTATAAACCATGGTTTATTTAGACCATGGGATAACACATAGCAGCCAAATGGAGTCACCTAGAACTGCTGACTAGAACAGCACATTCTACAAAGAAAACACCAAGTGTTCTCACAACACCTGATTCAGTGGGAAGCCATGCATGTAAAACCTTAAGTCACATAAACCTTATTCACTGCCTGCAGGGAAAGCACAAGCAGGGCATGTGGTATGAGGTCGTGGGCTAAGGAGAGCAAACGCTGCCTCCAGGGAGCATGGGTAGGAGGGCTTTCATGTTATCTGTACATTTTACTTCTTAAAAAAAAAGACAGAGGAAGGGCGTGGAGAGAGATCTGAAGCATATGACAAAGTTCACATTGATTTGATCTTGTTGGTTACAGGGTTGTCTGCTCTGTATGGTGAACCATTTTTACAGTTAAAAACACATTTTATTTTTTTGAGAAATTGGTGATGAAAAGGAGACAAGAGAGCAGGGGAGGTAAGATGGAAAGTCCCCAAGTGTGCACCCAGGCAGTTCCTGCCTAAGCATGAAGTACTCAGGGCCTCCACTTACGTCCAGTGGGGACTGTGGTGTCAGTCTCGGGCAGCTGCTATGGGGTGGCACTAAGTGCCTTACATAAAAGCACCTGGAGTCATGCGAGGCTCTGTGGCCAGGGCCTGACTCAGGTGCCCACCAACTACACAAGGCCAGCAGTCCACTTTGCTCCCTAAACCACACACATCAGCCCCAGAAGCCAGTGGTCATCCACCAACACAGTGACTAAGGGCCCACTCCATGCTGACACCGAGGCAGGGCAGGGCACCAGAGCATTCACCCCAGGGTGAAGCCAGTCACACCACTCATCCACTGGCCTCCCTGGGCAAGCGACCTTGGTATTGCAGGGCCGTGATGGAGAAGCAGTGGGTAGTTGGGGACAGCTGATGGGGCCCGACCTCATCTGTGGTCATGGAGGGGCTTCTAGAGGAAGCTCTGTGACCACAAGAAGATAATTCTCTTGGAAGTCCTCGGTTTCTCTTTTGTTTGTGTATTTCCTTCTAAATTGGTCTCAGATCATGGCCTATGATTGTTGCCAGGGCAGATACTCCCAGGCAGCCTCTTCCTAGGGGCCCCAGAGGCACAGTGAGAAGCCCCTGGCACCACACTGTGCAGCGACATGGGACCATGCCAAGGGTGAGGCCGGCTAGCAGATGGTTTCTGTCCACTGCACTATGTTTATGTTAATTGCAGATATTTTTAACGTATTGTGTTACTCCATCCATCTTTGTGAACGGTCCGTCTTGTAAAATTCTTTTAATTATGTTATTTTTTTCTTCACTATCTTCATCATCTACAATTATTTATAATATCATTGTCTTTGTTTCAAATGCTGGGTATAAACATTGTTGTAACAGTTCTTCGATGGGGTTCATATAATTTTTACAATTGCTTTGAAATGCTTCAATGCCCAAGGGGGAGGGGCTGGCTATTTGTGTGGGGAAAAAAGACACCCCAAAGTGCTCTCTGCTTTTGACAAAGGTACTCCTCCATCAGGATGGCTTCTAGAAGAGACTGGTTCGGTCAGGGACGGTCCTGCACTGGGCTGGTGGCTGGCAGCAGCTAGCTAGCTGCTGTATTAGGTTTCAGAGTCACCATCTCCACAGACAGCAAGATCCACAAAGGGCATTGTAGGGGTAAGACATGCAGGAGAAAGATGGATGGGTTGTTTTCATTTTTATAGGAATTTTCTGAAAATTCAACTTTCACCCTTCACCTCTCTTCCAGTTAAGCTGCTCTCCAGAGTCTTCCTGCTGGACCATCCAGTGATGTGGGACAGAATCCAGTGGACTGTCCATGCCTGCCCAGGAGAGTCTGCCCTCACCTTGGGGGTCATGGGAGCATCTGTGCATGCCCCTAACAAAGCCAGCTTCAGGCCTTCCTGTGGGATTGAAGTGGGATAGGCTGTCTGGGAACAGCCAGCAACTTGAAGAATTCAGCTGTCAGAGTCAGGCCAGCCTGCAGTTGGGCCAGCAGCTAGCCTGGAGGGTTGGGCTCAGAGAGGGTTGCTTGAGCCTCTTGCTCTGTGCAGGCCACCCCGTGCTCACTGTGAACTCCTGGAGCAGTCCACCAGGTCCTCAGACCACCAAGTGCCATCATCGCCCAATGTCCCTCGATCCTGGCCTCCTATGCCCAAATACCCTCAGCAGCTCATTGGTCCCTGGAGGCAAGCCCACTTCTGCCCTCCACTGGAGCACAAGGCCCTGGGGATGCAACAGTGAGCAGATCTGACACAGGTCTGGCTCCCAGGGAGCTTCCGGCCTGTCCTGGAATCTAGCAGGGGTGACTCTTCCTTTAAAGTTCCCCCAGGTGGCAACTTCCTTCTGTAGGACCTCAGGTGGGGTGCTGATGGAGCTGTCCACCCATGACAGGTCTGAGTCTGGGCATAGAACCTGGCACAAAGGGCCTCTGACCCAGAGATGCAGGCACTGTGGAGGAAGGACAAAGGACCATCCTGGTAGAAGTTGCTTCAAGACTGCACAGGCTGGGTGATGAGTTTATACTGTGGAGATCCATAGGTCTGAATACAAGAGGTACCCTAAGTTTCCAGGGGAGAAGCCCTGAAGTGGAGAATTCTGGCAGTCAGAAAGATGCCAGGCTGTGAACTACACCCTCTTCTACACTCATGTTCTCCTTCTGAATCTCTTCAAAGAAACTTGGACATGGCAAAATGGCTGACTTAACTAGTTACCAAAGAAATGCCAATAAAGACATTGAGGTGTCATTTGCCATGTAGCAAACTAGCAAGTATAAATAACACAAGGCAGCCTGTGCTGATGAAGTGGTAGAAAACAGACTTTCATCTGGTGCTGACAGAAGTATAAGAGGGGGGACCCAAAAAACCCCAGAATTATCTTCTGGAGGACAGGACCCTTGTAGGTACAGGTTTCCCACAGTAGGTAAGTGTTCTAGGAACCCACTGGCATCAGTGTGCCAGCCAGCATTGTGAGAGGCTGCATTTAGCTTCAGTGAATTTTTTTTTTTGAGATTCTTTCAGTCAGTTTGCCCATATCATGATGAGGGGTTTATGAGCACACCTGACCACACCATGCTGAGTGTTCAGCAGTTTTTGACCCAAACCAGCATGACCCCCGTGCATGGCCCCTTATTCAACTGATCTTGCCCTGAGTGACGTTTTTTGTTTCCCCAGATGAGAAACGTCCTCAACGGGAAACATTTTGCAAATGTGGAAGAGATGAAACAATGGCAGAAGCACTAAAAGGCATCAAAAAGGACGAGTTCAAAAACTGTTTTGAGCAGTGGGCAAAGCATCTCAATGGGTGTATTGCATCAAACGGAGAATACTTTGAAGGTAGCTGAAGTTTAAATATGTAAGAATAAGTATATAATTTTTATAAATTCCAGGGTTTTTTGGGTCCTCTCTCATAAAATGATGTGGTACTTTTGGGAATCACTTGGCCAGGGACTCTTGAAGACTTTTTATATGTCTGTGATATTTTCTTTCTAAAAATTCCAACAATACCTATATAGAATTCCTGTATAGAATACCCTATATGCCAAAACAAAGATTTATATGCAAAGATATTCCCAGCGATATTATTTACCATAGAGAGATTTTGGAAATGACCGAATGTCCACAGACACCTACTCAGCCCTTGGTACAGCCTTGACATGGGTAATGACTTTCTGCTCCCACTCATAACAACAAAAATCAGTTTCACTGTGACCAGGCACTATGCTGAGTGCTGCGTGTGCTTTTACATTACCACACCTTTAGCCTGTAGAGTACCCCTCCCAGGGCACACCCATAATCCATTTTATGGATGAGGAAACTAAGGCTCAGGGATGCCCAGCTGCTGACCCGAGTTGAGGACCTGGTAAGTGATGGTGCTGGGATTTGGACTGAGCTCTGTCTGAGGCTGGAGCACAAGCTCTTAATCACCATGAGGCTCAACTTCCCTTGCAGACTACAGAGTAAAGCAGTAAAAGAAAAAAGAAGCTTACATAATATTAAAAGAATCAGAACATAAAACTGTATACACCACATAACCTCAATGATGTAAAAAGAAGACTTAGTAAAGAAAAGCCAGAAGAAATGAATAATGGGACTATGGGAGACTTCTTTTTGTTTTTCTGGAATATACAAATCTTCTTGAATGAGAATTACTATTATACCTTTAAGTTATTAAAAAAACTGTTGGTGACTTTTTTCAGACCATCTAAAACATCTCATTTGGAAACAGAAGTCTGAGGCCTGGTTCTGACCCCTATGTGGGAGATTGTGCTCTTGTTGGGACAGGAAGAGGCTAGTGGAGTTTTCTGGGCCAGAGGCCTTTGCCCCAAGTGACAGGAGGCAATCAAATCAAAGGGTGAGGGGTCCCCTAAACCCATGATGTAGAAAAATAACCTATTCCTGCCCCAGGTTCTGTTGGGAAATTATTTCCTTTGTCCCAAGGATTATAAAATATTGCTGACTCTGCTGAGACTTCTGAGCCCCAGTAGGTCTCTGGCAAATTCTGATATCCTTACTGCTTGGCCAGAAGGATCACCTTTTCCACCTCACAAATCAGTATGCCAGGGCTAGTGAGAATAAATGACATTATATTTGCAATTGGGATGCCACTGTGACTGGGGAGAGGAATAGTTTCCAATAGTTGAAGGACATGGCCCTTCAAATCCCACCATGCATACACTGGACAAAACAAAGCTTACCAACCACTGCATGGGACCCTGGGGATACTGGGAGACTCAACTGGGATCCACAGCCTAGAGGGCACTTCCCTGCAGAGGTCATTTCCCACTGTCCTGAGGCTGAGCAGAAGTCAGGGTGATGTGACGGAAAGGCTGCTCCAGTAGTGAGGACAGCCCAGCCCAGGTGCAGTCACTGGGTATGTCTGCTTGCAGCTAATACCTCTTGTTTCTGCCTACTTCATGGGATAGCCCATGGTTTTCCCTGGGGCTAGGGGTTGTAACATGGTATATCCTTGGCACCAAGAGGAACATACCACCCAGGCTGGCCAATGGGTCTGTGCATGCTCCAGGCCACAGTACTGGTTTGGGAAGGGGTGTGGGGCTCCAGCACTTTGATGGGGCTACTGGGAAAAGGCTCTCTCTTCACTGGACTTACAGCAGGAAGGCCGCCCATGGGGTTAGGGCAGGGCGTCACCTGCATCTGAGACTTCAACGACTCCATTTAGCAGTCCCACCTGGCTTAAGTGTAGGGTGACGTCTGGAGCAGAGGAGATCTTGGAGATCACAGGGTACTCGCTCACGCATTCGTCCACTAGTGAGCTGAGAACACATGTGGACCACACACTCCAATAACAAAGACCTTCCCCTGGAGCCTGCTCACAGCCCGTCATGTAACGTGGGGTTGGATACACCTGGGATTCAGACCTTTCTGTGCCAGGAGTGCAGAGGCTGACGTGGCACTGGAAGAGGCAGGCAGGGGGGTGGTGAGGACTTGTCTAATTTAAGAAGGGCAGAGAGCCTTCCTGGAGGTAGCAACTGAGCTGAGCCCAGAGCACCTGGCACAAGCAGCAGAAAGATGGAAAGCCACTGTGGGCTGACGTGGGGCTAGAGGGTGCCCTGTGGCCCAGAGGGACAGGAGGGGGAGGCAGAGAAGGCTGGTTAGAGGCCAACTGCAAAGGGTGCCGAATGCCATGCAAAAGAGGGCACTGTTGAGGCAGTTTCCTGAATGTTAGTGTCTGGTGTGCATTTGTGCCCATGGTGAGTGTGGGCTGGAGGCCAGAGGCGAGTGAGGAGGGGTTACAGTGGTCACAAGAAGTTAACTGCTCACCAGACAGACAGGTGCTAGAAGACATCATGTGAAGAGGCAGTACACTTACTATCCCCAGAGACACACAAATACGAACCGCCAGACCCTAGCCTGTGCCTGCTCCTGTAGGGATTGTCTGCGGCCCCTGTGCAGACTTGGAAAAGTTACAAGGATCCAAGCACTTTATATACACTTTCTCACTTATCCATTATGACCCTGAAGGCCGAGATCTCTCCTTTTTTATATAGGAAAACTGAGGTTTTAACCACCCCAAATGCTGAGCCAAGCCCAAAGTGGAGCTTCTAGAATTCATGTTGGGCCCTTAGCTCAGGGCCAAGTAGAACAGATGAACAACAGAATAAACTGTTGGAGGCAGAGAAGAGGGCTAAGAGTATGGGCTCCAGTGCCAGACAGCCTGGGTTCAAATCTCAGCTCTAGGCTCAATGGCTGTGTGACTTTACCTCTCTGTGCTTCTGTTTCTTCATTTGCAAAATAGCAATTTCAATAATTATAATTATGGCAGCATTTTTCTTCAGGTTTGTTGTGAAGATTAAATTATATTATATGACATATGCTTAGAAAAAGTACATGGCATATAGTAATAGCTACATACTATTTTTCATGCATGTTTTAAAAAGTATCCAACTCTGATCATTGAATCATAAACACTGAATAAACTTCCATGTCTTTGACAAATTTCCATCATTCCCTTATTCAACGTGCATTTATTGAATCGCTGTTAGTGCCAGAAACTCGGATGGGGTCCCCCGCAGAAAGTTTCCTTGAGTCTTCCCCACTCACCCAATGCTGTCAACGAAAGAATGTGCATGAGAGTGAGGAAGTGTGTTCTGACCAAACAGGTAACACTCAAAGGCTGGCTGTGAGGAAAACTCAAAGATGACTTCCAATGTTAGCTGTAATAGCAAAAAGTAGCAGGAAGAAAATGTGGGTCTCCAATAAGAGGGAGATGGTGAGGTCAGTACAGTACATTTACACATGGTGACAAGCACAGCCCTTGGAAGCAAGAGGTAAACATGAAAAGCCCCCACCTACACTGAAGTCCTAAAAGAAAAGAAGCAGGAGTGACCTGGATGTGTGGTGTGGTGCCATACTGCAAGAGTCATGCAGATACCAACAGTTCCGGGTACTGATGCGTGTCTCCAGGTGCTGAGCCTGGACACGTCATATGTGTGGCTTCATCTGCTCTCAGCAGCCTAATGAGAAGTCAGCATCGAGGTCTCAGCCTGCAGAGACAGCAGCTCAGGGAGGCAGAATGTCCTGCCCTAGGTTGCACAGCCAGGAAAGGGGGGAGGGTGGCGTTCCACTCTCACTCCTGACCGTGAGCCCTTCCCATCGTCACCAAGTGACATGTGCAAAGTGCTGAAAGGAAATGGAACCAAAAATTCCCTGGGGTGTCACCCACTGGAGGTGGTGGGTGACTTCCCCCCCAAATTTGTAAGTGTTCTCTCTAACGACACAGTGAGATTTCTATGAGCGAGAACTGGTTTAAGATATTCACACGATACCTAGGTCTTTCTGGCTAGCCCCATTCAGAGTCCCAAGGATGGGAGCCTGGATGGATAGAGGGCCGCCAGGAAGGCCCAGAGAATGGGCACTATGTGTGGACAGCAGAGCTCTCTGGACATGCAAGTGGTGACCTCAACTTTTGAGTCCTAAGTAAACACGAGGCCACAGAAGTCTGGGCTAGGGGTTGCTCACCTTAGCCAAGGCCTACTGGAGCCTTGGCAATACAAGGGTCCCTGGCTTACTACCAGGCAGCAGTGGCACACTCTGGCCCAGGGCTAGGTCCTATGTGGGCCACAGTGGCTTCCTGGGGACAGACTGCAGGGATGACCCTGGCTGCCTGAGCAAGCGAATGGCCACCCGAAGCTCACCAAGTGACACTTTAAATTCAGCTGGCTTTGTTGCCAGACAAGAAGGCCTGGGAGAGGATGAGGGCAAGAGTGAGGCAAGTTCAGCATCCACATGTCGGGTGCCAGGTCCTCTCACTCACCTCAGCTGATCTGGCTGCAGCTTCACGGGCTCCGGGTTCCCTTTGGGCATGAAGAGCTGGGCTGTGTAGTCAGATGAACTGGGGTCCAGATCCTGGCTCCTCCCTTTCCTAGCTGTGCGACCTCGTGCAAGTCGTTCCATGTCTCAGGGTCTCATTTTGACATTTGCACACTGAAGACCAAGTGAGACGCTGTTCAGGAAACAGCCTTGGAACTGCTGGATGGGTAATTCCTCCAAGTACAGTTGCCACTGTTATTGCTATTATCACCTCCTTCCTCCTCAGCACAACTACCGCCAGGAAGGAACCCAAAAGCTCAGAGGTTTTGAGGCAGTCACACCTATGGCAGTAGCAAACACTGGTGAGTGTTGACCCTCATAGACACAGTTCTAAGCCCTGCCTGTGGATACCTGGCACCTTTCGTCCTAACTACAGTCCCTCCCAAGGAGGGCTGCTGTGTCATGTGGCCTCCAAAGCCAGAGTGTCCTTGGCTCTCAGACCCTGGGCAAGTGACTCTACTTATAGAGCCGACCTCAGAGGGGTGTTGCAAGAACAAAATAATGTAATTTCTGTGAAGTGTCTCAAACAGAGTCTGGTGCACAGTGGGAGCTGAATAAATGCCAGCAGTCACAGTAGTAGGTGCTATATGTCCCCTGTTGTCCCCAACTTTCTGCACTCCCAGCATCTGGCTGAGAAGGGGTTTTCCTGGATTAAGCAACCCCCTTGTTAATAACGATAATTATAGAGGCTCTCTGAATACATGTTGAGTGCTGCTGTTAATACGGTGAATCCAGAACATGGGAGAATTTAGTGCAGAGAGTTTCCTATTACTGGAAAATGTCTTTGAAATGCTTCAAGGTTTTAGGTCCCTTGACCATTTGCCACAGCGGTACAGGACACAGAGGATAAGACACAAGATCTAGCAGAACTTCCTAAGCCAAGATAATCAGTGATAGAACTTGGGGCCAGTCACTGATTCCTAGAACTTTCTTTCAGGTACTTAAGACTGTTGGTTGTTTGCTACATCAAGGCTTTCTGGAGAGACGGTACTTAGCCAACCACAAAAGTTCCACCTTCCACTGCCTAAAATGTTAAAACAAATAATCCGTTTACTCTGATGACTTTGTTTAGGTAAAATAAATCCATATGGAAAAGTACAAATTTTTCCCTAAGACTATATACTAGAAAAAATTGGAAAGCTTTAGGGATTTCAAAATAATGAGAGATATTTCCCAAAGAAAGGTTCTGTCCAATGTGTAAGAACAGGTAAAGGTACTGTGTCCCTGGTCCACACTAGGCTGTGTCCCAGGTCCACACTAGGCTTTCCCTCTCAAGGCTGCTGGGTCCAGATCTTGGGGGCCTCCTGCCACTGCAGGACCCAGCGGCCACAGGGACCAAGTAGGTGCAGCACTGCCTCTCCCATCCCTATGGCCCCATGTGGAGGCAGTGCAGACCCTCTGGCTGATCAGGCTGTGATGGACTGTAGCCCGGGACTCTGGGGGCACCTCTGTGCCTTGCCTGCTGGCTACAGGCTAGCCAGGAGGCCTGAGAGAATCTATCTGGGATATCCTCCTCCTTACTCCTTATCTGCACCCCAGCAGGGGCTGGAGTGCATCCTGCCCCTCTGTCCTCCTCTCTATTCACACACTGTCCAGCCTCAGGGCCTTGTCTCACCCCCTGAAACCAGCTGCCAGACGGTAGCTGGTTTCTGATGATGTCTCTTCCCCACATACCGACCACCAGTGCCACCCACTTTCTACTTAGACTAGTGGTTCTCAACTAGGGGATATTTTGCTCCTCTGGGGATATCTGTCAGTGTTTGGAGAGGTTTTTCATTGTCACAACTTGGTTGTGGGGCTGCTACTAGCACCTGATGAGAAAAGGAACTATAAACATCCTGTAATATAGAGGGCAGCCCTGTCAAAGAATGGTCCATTTCCAAATGGACTTGGGTGTGGGGCTGCTACTAGCACCTGATGAGAAAAGGATCTATAAACATCCTGTAATGTAGAGGGCAGCCCTGTCAAAGAATGGTCCATTTCCAAATGCCAATAGTGCCAAGTGGAGAAACTGTCTAGACGAAGGCCAGATGCCAAACATGGAGTTCAAGAGCTTTTGGGAGTAAACCCCTCCTCATCTCCTCCCCATCCCATCCAAGGACAGACCTCAGGGCTAGAATTGAAGGTGAACAGCAAGGACAATCCTAGGACCTCAAGTCTGGTTGATTCCATGCAAGACTTTCGGGGTGGGGGGAAAATAGCTCCATTGCTTTAAAAAACTGTTCGAAAACCACCATCTTAAATATACCAAATGAGTTAATAACATATAAGACACTTAGAGCAATGCTTTACACATTATAAGAAGCAATGAATATTACTTTTTATTATTATTTGATATTCCTGGAATATATCTCTCTTTCCAGCCTTTGTGCCTTGGTATATACTCTGTTCCTTTTGTCCTGAATGCCTTTCCTCCCTTTTGCTCTTTGGGGAAAACCTCCTCACTTGCAAGACCAGTTCAGGCTTTACTGAGTCTGTGAAATCTCTATCCCCACTCTGGAAGGGAGTGGTCACTTGGTCACTTCATCCTCTCCATCCCTCAGCCAGTAGGATCCTTACCATGTACTTGTTACTTTCTGTAGTCATCTCCAGCTAAATGGTGCTCCCTTGGGGAGGGACCTAAGACCAGTCGTCTGTGTCCAGGTCTGATGCTAGTTACAGGGAGAGGGCCACAGCTGAAGTAAAGCTGGGCTGGGGGGGAGTGGGAATTGGGGGAGAAAGCTTTGGGGAAAGTAGCAACTCCCCCTCCACAGGCCCTCTCTTAGCTCCATGGACTATAAGGGAAGGGCAGGATATCCTTGAATTAGGCCTTACAGAGCCAGTTCTGTCTCGTTGCTGCTAGACCAGGGCTTTAACCTTGACTTCCAAAGGGACCTGCCAGTGCCTCTCATCCCAAAGACCACAGAAGTATACTGTGTGGGGCAGGGCTGCTGAGCTGTGATGCCACCAGTGATTGTGGGGGCTCCTGTACTCCCTCACACAGCTATCTCTGGGCAACAGGCTCTGTCTTTGTCTTCTCAGTGAACCTCCTGACAACCACTCTCACCAGTTATCGAGTCCAGCATTGTCCACAGTGGGCAAACTGACATCGCATGTGTCCTGATGGGATGCACTAAGAAGGACATGCGATCACCACTGTAGGATTCCTTCCAGAAATGCCTGAATCCAATCAAGAGGAAATATCAGACAGACCCAAAGAGTGCGCTGGAAAACAGCTGACCTGGACTCTTCAGAAACGTCAATGTCATGAAACTAAGGAGACCTGACAACTAAATGCAGGTGCTGTCCTTCACTGAATCTGGAATCAGGGAACAAAGTCCTAAAAGACATTATTGGGACAATTGGGGGAATCTGAAAACAGAGTGTATCTTAGACCATGAACTATTTCTCCTGTGATAACTGTATTGTGGTTCTACAGGAGAATGTCCCTGTTCTCAGGGAACACATGCTGAGGGTGTAGGCATAACCATAGCACCACAACTAACATTCAGATGGTTCAGTGCATACCCACAGAAAACAGATGGACAGCACGGTAACACTTGCTAAAGCCAAGTGAACAGGAGTGTTCAACAAACTATACTTTCAACTTTTCTCCATGTTTGAAGTTATTTAAAAAGTTGGGAGGGAAACCCCTCAAAATAACCCATCTTACAGATGAGGAAACTGGGACTCATAAATGTTAACATTCTAGCCAGAATTCCAAGGCTCTTGTTCTTTGAAGATACCCTGCTTCTGACATCCCAGAGTGGGCAGAAAATTCCAAGCATTCGCAAGTACCAGCCCTGACAATATCTCTCAGTGTTAATTTGGTCCTGGCAGAGGCTCCTCCAAGGCTGCTGGCTAACAGCACTCATGGAGTCCCAAGGACAGGTTACTGGGGTTGCCCAAGGATTGGCTCCGAACAGAGACCACAACTGTAACTGGATGGCTGGGTGGGTGTAGAGAACACATCTTAAGTGAAAAGAAAACCAGTTTCATTTAAAACCCCAGAAGAACATGCAGCCTTAACGGGAACCTCCCTTTGGCACCAAGATGAGTTTTCACTTTTCTTCTTTGCTGGGTTTCCAGAAGCCTCTCAGCTGAACAGTGTCATGGGAAACATCCACTTCCATAGGGGACTCCAAGGACTGCTGGGCCAGTCATCTAGCTCCCAAGCCTCAGTGTGCCCATCACAGAAAGGGGTAATAACCTCCTCCTGAGGGTTGCAACAGGAGGAAGAGGTAGCACATCAAGGATCTGGCACCAACACAGAGGGCACACAGGTGAGAGTTCATGTAAAAGTACAGATTTCCAGTCTCTCCTGAAAAGCTGGAAGAGTAGATACCATTGTAGCCATGCCATAGCCAGCAACACTGGAGCTGGGCAGAAGCTGCTGTCTTCGTATGGGCATGGGCCTCAGACCCTCCCAGCCCCTATGGGAGGGACCTGGTTTTTTCAGGTCTAGACTCCAGCATGTGTCAGGTTCACCAGGTACAGGCAGATCAGGGAAGGCACTAGCACCTCACCTCCAGGCATCTGCAATGCACTGGGCACCTTTGTACCCTGGCTTCATTCTCGCTCCCCTCAAGACTAGGTCACTGCCCTGATTTTACCAGATGAAAACTGAGAGCTCCAAAAGCAGTGAGATGACCCAGGACCCTTTCAGAGTGGCCTTGGCATGGTGAGAGAGCTTCAGGAAAAGCAGTTCCTCATCGTCAAGGCTCTTGGCTGAGCTACCACATCCAGAAAGTGATTTCAATGTGGCAGTTGTTGTTTTTTGAAACTCCTCTCTTTTTAAAACAAAACACAGAAAAGTTTGCTTCTTACTTGTAAAGACTATGCTTTTGTACCAAATACAACTATCCATCTGCTGTGACTGTCTATAGTTGGAGAGAGGAAACACTCCAGTTGACCTTGTACAAGGGACGATACCCAGGGCCTAGGCTGGGGTGGCACCATTGTGGCCCAGACCAAGGGCAGCAGCTGGTAGTACGAGGAAGGATCATCAGGCAAACGACTGCAGGAGGCTGGTTATCAGCGAGGCCCTTCTCTAAATCTAGTCTGTTTCCAGAGCCTGTCTGAGCCCCTAATGTAGGTGTCAGTGCAGGGATGCCTGGTTTTCCAGGTAGGATAAGGCACCAGGACAAGGGGGTCTTTTTGGAGAGCTGATTCCTTCAGATGCCTGTTAGAGCTAGGGGTGTGGACACACAGGCTCTAACCATGGTGCTCAGCTCATCTCTGGGACTGGGTTCAAGGCTCAGTGTCCTTCTTGGTGAGGTGGGAAGGAGATGAAAGTTTGTCATCCATGGCCTAAGGATGGATGCAGTAATGTTGCAGTCTTGTGGTATCCTTGAGGCAGGCCCTGTGGAAACAGGATGTGGCTCTACCTTGCAGATGTAGGAATCCACACTAGGTGGTGGTTGGGTGGATGCTGAGGTGACACTAGGGGCCAGCAGGAACCACCTGAGCAGCAATGCTGTGTCCCTTAGGGATATAAGAAGAACATGCACAGGGCAGTGGCACCCCTGCCCCCATATCCCTAAGTATGATTCTTATTCCTAGATCCCAATGCAATGGCACTTCCTAGGAATGCCTTCCCAACCCAGACTTGTTGAGAGCCCTGGTATAAGATCTTGAGGCATTGTGCACCTTTCCTGCACAGCATGAATTTGGGTGCCATTATTCAAATGTTCAGGAAACTGCATAATGCCCATCTTCCTTAAGTGTTACAGGCTGTATTGTGTCCCCCCAAATTCATATGCTGAAGCTCTAACCCCCAGTACCTCAGAATGGGACTGCAGTTGGAAATAGGGTCTTAAAGAGGTAATTAAGTTAAAATGAAGTCACTGGAGTGGGCTCTAATCAAGTTCAACTAGTGTCCCTCTAAGAAGAAATTAGGACACAGACACACACAGAGGGGATCACGTGGGCTGTAGCTCACTGTGGTCTTTCTAGAATCCAACATGGGTATGACACATAACAGGGGCTCAAAAGCAGATAGTTGAACAGATGAATGATCAACTATGAACTCCCTGGGAGAAGGGTCTCCATCTTATCTGAGCTGTGAACCAAACACTATGTCTGAAACCAGAAAAAAACACTTGCCACACAAAAGAGAAGGCATTTGGTCAAGACAGGCTACCTGAAGGAAGGGGGATTGCGTGAGTGCCGAGCCTAATATGCCAGAGGCCTCTTGTCTGTCTCTGACCTTGAAAATCAGGACCCCGACTCCCACCCCTCCTCCTCTGCATGCTCTCAGGTGGGCTGCAGGGCACTGGGGTCAGTTTGGATTCCTCCTCTGCAGTACTCGGGTGATACCAGCCAAGCCTCCTTGGCCTGCTGGCAAGATCAAGCAACTGCCTACACGAGGGCATGCTGCCCAGCACAGGGCACAGGCTTAGGAACAGCAGTCGGCTGTACCACTGACATTGTCTCGGTCTCAGGCCCTGCCCTGCCTCCCAGGAGGGCTGCAGGTCCTCACACTATAGGCCACCCAGGCCAATCCCACTCCATCGGGTCTCCAGCCCACAAGGCTCAGACCAGTGTCCCTGGACATCCCTTAGAACCTGAGTTTCTAGTCCTAGAGTCACTTGACTAGGACCTCAGTGACACAGGGAAAGCTGGTCCCTAAAAACCACTGTGGGGGTATGTCCCCAACTCCTTCAGGCCCAGCCCAGCTTGCACTAAACTGCCCATATTTCTAAAAATTAGAGCTTTGAGGACTTAAGCCCTGACAAATCTGCCACCTTGTAAACCTGTGTCTGACAGCCCCTATCACGATCAGTCTGTCTGGTCAGCAGAAAGGTGAGTCAGATTCTGGGCTGAGCGGGAGCACTTGCTGCTCTGCTCTATGCTGGTCCCAGGAGAGACACTGGCTACTTACCTGCCCAGGCAAAGCGGGGCATCTAGGGGATGCGTTTATGATTTGGCTTCTGTTTTCAATCAGGAGGAAAGGTACTGCACTTGCTTTTGACCAAATGCAAAGTGCCTTCCAGGGTCAATCAGTTGAAAGGGTCCTGGTGACAGAGCCAATCTCTGCTTGAAAGGTGGCTGGTTTTGAAAGGTGGCTGGTTAATCTCCCGTGAAACAGCCTGGCGTGAACACAGCATGGGGCTCTGGCCAGTACCATTTTCCATTGCTCTGCCTGGGGGCAGGGCACAGGGGGAGGAGGAAGCAGGGTCCTCAGTGGATGCGTGAGCTAGCCCACCAAGGGAAAGGGCTGCTAGGTGAGGGGTGGACGCACACAACACAATCCCAGCCATCATGTGGGAGCCCTGCTACTGTCAGATGCTGTGGGCAGTCCTTTTTAGGGATTATGGGATTTAATCCTCACACCCTCCCTGGAAATCATATCATTAGTCCCATGCCAGCATTGAGCAAGCTGAAGCTCAGAGTGGGAGTGGCTTGCCCCAATCAGAAGGGAACCTGGGCTGCGCAGGCAGATCTTCCAAGTGACTGGGCTGGGGGCTCCTGCTGCCCTGGTCTGACCCCCTCCCTTCCCAAGCCAGTGAGGAGCATCCAGGAGTGCTGCCCTGCTGGTGTCAGCACAGGGCTCTCTCTCCATAGCCACTGCTCAGGGAGCCTCCTCCTCACCTGGGTCTGTCTCACCTCTGACCCCGCGCCAGCACCTGGACAGTACACGGAGGAGCACAATAAACTGATGAGTAACAGATGGGACACTGATTCAGCACAGGGGAACCCCAGAAGCCCGGGAGAGGGATGAAGGGCACAGAGAACCAGTAGGCAGGGCCAAAGCTGCCCTCAGGAGCAGGTACTCTGTGCCCACTCAGCTCCTGGTGGTTGAAGAGGCAGGCAGGGACTCTAGCCCATACACTTACTAATTGTGTAGCCGTGAGCAAGGAGCCTCTGTTTCCTCAACCTGATGCCACCATGCAGGTTGTAGAGAGCTGGGCTAAACGGCTGGCAGTGGCAGCAGCTTGCTCCAGGCCAGGGCTTGGGAGGCACTCCCTGCCTTCCCAGTCCTTGCCTCTTGCCGGTACACATCCCCTTGGCAGTGCTGTGGGGCCTGGGGGTCAGGTGCACCTCTCAGAGGAGGGGTGCTGAGCAAGGGCACTGAGTCAGCAGAAGAGGAATGCAGCTGGAAGAGGCCTTGGGGGAAGCAGCCTGAGAATTCACATGTCCACTGGACAGGCAAAGGGGCTGGAGCTCACAGCAGGTGGCCAGGGCCAGGTTCCAGTTCCGAATCCCAGCCCATGGTCTTTCCCACTGTCTTGGCCTTGTCCTGACCACAGATTGGACTGGTCACTAGCCACAGGGTTCTAGTGAACATCAAACAACGAATTCTAGCTCGCTGTGCTAGCCTTCTCCTCCCCTTCCTTCTTCCTTCCTGCTCAGGAGGTTACCCCTCTGGGATGTAAGTCTGCCCTGACTGTCCTCCTTATGCTGGGCACGATCCCATATCCCTGGCCACATGTCCCAGCAGCCCCTCACCATGCTGACTGTGAATTGCTGGTTTGTGCCTCTGCTTCTCCCACAGGGAAGAGCCTTGGGGCAGGACTCCGCCAGAATGATAGCAGATAGCAGCATCATTGGCCTTGAGCCTTAAGCTTCAACTAGAGTTTACTGAGCTGGATGGACTGGCAAACCCTCATTTTAAAGAGGAAGAAACTAGAGCCTTCTAAAACCATGTCCCTAGGCAACAGCTGTTCTGAGGAAGTCTGATGATGCTACCTGCGTTGGGTGAGTCTCTGGGGAGGCCCAGAGCACACAAAGCACCAGGCTGCTTGGCCTCCACTGTGTGGATATAGAAAACAGAGCTGAGAGTGGTCCTTACAAGCCTGGGCACATCCATTTGTTCATTCCAGTTCAGTTGATTTCACCAAACTCCTTCATTTATTCATTCATGCAAGCAACATCCTATTCCTGTGACAGGGATAGTGCTGAGTCCGCTGGTCCCGAATCCCTGAGGATGGGCACAGGGGCAGAGCTGGAGTCAGGATGGCCCAGGGAGCCTCCGCAGAATCCCCTTCAGAGGTGAGTAGCAGTGACTGATCCCAGCCACTCTCCCCAGGGACCACATGGCAGCCATCTTGGGTCCCTGCCCAAGGGCCCACTGAGCAGAAACCAACCATTCCCTTTTCCTGCACATCCTGGTGAAGAGATCTGCACTTCAATACCTCATCCCCAGCCCTGTGGATAAAGACACCACGGCTCAGGGAGAGTCTCAAGCAGAGTGGTTAAGAGTGAGGCATCCTGGGTTGAATTTCAGCTCTGATGTTGGCTACCTATGTAACACCAGGCAAGTTGTACTGCTTATCCTCTAAGTCTCATCTGTAAAATGGGGATAGTCTGAGTGCCATAAGTACATAATAGCCCACCTTTTGGGGGCTTACTATTTCTCCTCCTTGGGTACTGGCCCCTCCTGATGAGCAGTATGTAGAAGTTTCTTCTGTGTTCTTAACCGTAAATTCAATTCTATGAATTTCTTTTTTTCTTTTCTCATTTGCCTAGAGTTCATTTAACTTGGGACTAGTAATAATTAAAAGATTATTAAAGATCACCAAAACTTGACAATCCTAAATGAGAATTAGCAGGGCCCAAGATTTTAGGGTTTGAGTGAGAATTCTGTACCTCATAAGACCAAGTTCCTGTTGGACTCTCAGCACATGGGCAGGACCCACTGACAGGATGAGGCCATCGCTGTGGCCTTTGGTCTTCTGTGCTCTCAGTCATAGCTGCTCTAGGGGGTTTGAGGTAAGTGCTTGCAGCTCTGGTCCATTGTCAGTGGCTACCTGGGGAGGGGCAGTGATACACATGCAAATATGTGGTCCTAGGCTTGTATATCCCCCACTGTTAAGCAGACATGCACATAAGCCTCCCCAAATTGGCTGGTTCAGGAGTGCCCTGTGGGAGATGGGCTACTAGCAGGAATTTGGGCCATTCAAAAAACTTGCCACATTCTAGCAAGGCATATAAAATGATGATACTGGGTAATTTTTAGATTTATGGGTCATTGTTTCAGTAGATAAAATTTCATGCATATGTTCACCTTCTCTCCTACAGTAAATGAGAAGTGACTCCGAGATGTCATTAGGAACGAGTCTACTTAGCTTCTCACCTGATTCTTCTCTAGCTGGACATCATCAAGATCTTATTTGCTCCCTGCAAAGTGGGAACAGGAAGTGCTGGTGGAAGCTGTTGTCCCACCTGATATTCATGCTGCCTTTCCCAGTTGGGTGCTGGTGCCTGGAGCTGATGCAGAGGGGAGAGTGGAAGGGCAGGACAGAGTTTGCCAAGGTTAGTGGGAGCCTAGCCTCCCAGGCCTGGCGCTTCTTCAGTCACCATGTGGGCCTAACAGCTCAGAGCTCTTGGAAAACACGACTGCTCTCCAGGATCATGAAGCAGGGTCCACAAGGTGGGGACAGGAGCAGCACACTCAGACAGATTGTGGGCAAGGCCCTCTGGCTCTCTGTTCCTCAGGTCCTACCTATAAGCTGGATATAACAAGACTCAACTCCACTATGCAGCCTTCAGGGAGCACAAGTGATGCTATGACACAGACAGGAACCTCACCGTGCATGGTACCTTCCTCTAACTCCTCTAGCAAAACCAGCTGGGAGGTTCCCAGTGAAGCTGTAGGAACTTCTACCCTCGTAGGCCTTGCAAATGATGTCTTTGAAGGCAGCAGAGCTGTAAATGTAGTTTTCCAGGTATGTTCTGGGGAAGCAATGGCCATAGCACCAGTACTCTTATCTCTGAGGCCAGAGCCTATGTCTCCATAAAACACAGTTTGTATATCATAGTTCAGCTTCAGCTCATGAACCTGAGGACCAAGTGTCATTTCTAAAATCCAAATAGGAGTTGTGAGTCATTAGGGGCCAAACCAGCCACAAGGCATGTTTTGTTTAGTTTAATCGGAAGAGTTGACATAAAAATTAGATAAAACAAGACCCCAGGCCTACATACCCACACAGCGAGAGTCAGCAGGACCCATGCAACAGCTTTCTAGGTCACCCTACCCCCACTGCACCCTCCTTCTCCAAGACCTACTTGGCCCTGTGGCACCTGACCTTGCAACCTGAGGTGAGAGGCCAATAGGAGGAATCCCAGGGGACTCTTCAGTCTGTGTTTCCCAGCCCAGGTTTCTTTGCAGAACCAGCAGTGAGGCCCATGAGGTGCATTTGAGCCCAGTCACATCCATGAGCCGTGGGCTGGGACAGGCACCCTGAGTTGCTCCTGCACCAAGTCTCACATTGCACAGCTTCTCTACCTTGGCACTTCCAGGCTGCAGGCTGCACTGCACTCTCTCCCTCCACCTGGCATTGGATGGCTCTCGCTTCCTGAAGATTCTTTCACAATTAAGGCGTTTCAGAAAGGTTAAAAGGGAGGAATCGGCAGGGAGTGGGGTGGGAGGGATGGAAGGTGGTGGGTGGGATGAGGAAATCTGACCAGTAATATTTAATAAAAAGCTTAAAAGCCACAAACAGGAAGCAGGAGGACTAAAAAGGCTGACCCAACGAAGGAATGTGAACTCCAGTGAACTGAAGCAGCCATCACTACATCTCTCCTCCCTCCACTCAAGAGAGGGCCCCCACATAAGCCTCCTCTAGGCTCTGGCCTGCTCTGAGAACACCCCAGCTCTGAGTTTGTCTTGGGCTGGAGGAAGATAGCTTAGGGGAGGTCAGTGTGATACCAGCAGCCCTTAAAGAAGGAAACAGACGAAGATCTCCTTCCTTTTCCCTGGACCAGCAGGGCCCCAGAGCTTTTAGGTATGGGTGAGTGTTCTGGGGTGTGGCCCCTCCCTCTCCGGATGGCCTTTGACCCAGATGAAGGAATCTTAGAGACCCTCCTTCCCAGAAAACTTACGCCAGCCCGAGAAGGCGCAGGCACAAGGCCCTCAGGGCCCAAGGTCTGGATGCTGGCCTGCCTAGCTCAGGCCCTCTGCGTGTTCCCTGGAGCCCAGAGAGGGGCACTATGAACTCCAACCTCTGGAGCCAAATTGAGGGGATTCATAAGTGCTCCAGTTTGGCTGAGGTGAGGACTTGGAGCCACTGAGGAGCAGTGGAAGGACAATACAAAATCCTAGAGCTGGCATTAGGGCCCTGGCCTGTATGCTGCATTTTTCCTTGGTCAGCACTGGACTCAATTGGCCACAAATGCACTCTGATTTAATCATCACCTCAAGACCTTTGCACTTGATTTCTCCTCTCCACGAATAGCTCTTCATGACTATCTGTATGCTTCCCTCCCTTCCGTCAGGCTTCTACTCAAATGTTCCATCTTTAGAGAGGCCTTCCCTGATTGTTCTATCCAAAACAGCACTTCTCACCTTGTCCCTGCTTTATCTTTCTACACTGCACCTACTGCTACCTGATACAAACTTCAAATGTTTATTATAATCTGTTCCCTCCCACAACCACAAGTGCCACATCCCCAGCATCAAGCACTGTGCCTGCTGCACAAAGAATTCAATAAAGTGCAGGTTGAATAAATGCATGAGTGACTAGAGGATAACTGTACTGAGAAAATCAAAGGGTTCACTTTCCAGTAGCAAATGCATACTTAACCCAGCGAGGACAAGTCCCAGCACAAACCCAGTAGGAGACTCTGAGCCTGGCAGTCTCTGCTAGGTAAGAGAAGGAAGCAACTCGCATCTCTGGAAATTCTACTGGGCATCAGGGTACTACTGTGCCAGGCCCTCAGCAGCCTCTCTTACTGCCTCTTCTCCAAATTGCCTGTGAGACCAATCTTGTTTTCCTCTTCACAGAGAAACTGAAGGGCAGGGTCCAAGGTTACCCTCAGATGGTAAATGGTGCATGGAAGCTCAGACTCTCACCTTGACCCTGCTTGGTCCAGACGTTGACTCTACGTCCAGACTCTTCCCAGGTCCCACCCTGGCTTCCCAGCCAGAGGCCACGCCATTTCATGGGCTCTGTTGGCCTATGTGTCAGCAAAGGTGAGGTTAGGGACCCGAGCCAAGTAGCACTGTCTTGGCACATCCCTGCATCTCTTTGCCCTGCATGGTACCCCTCAAGCAGGAGGAAACAACTGCACTTACCAGGGATGTGGATCTTGAACTTGCCACTCTGGCCGAAGGCACTGTCGATGACCCCTAGTTCCCCAGTGGACAGGTACACCTTGAGCCCCACGAAGAGCTGAATGTTGGTCTCCTTTTTGAACAGGGAGCGGCCTATCACGCTGTAGTCGTCCATCGCCTGTCCCCACACACCCAGCCATGGAGAGAGAAGGTGTTAGTGGTGCATGCTGAAAGAACCATGACAGTGTACCTGGCCCCATGGCTGGCCGCTGTACCCTCTAAGAACCCTGAGAGTAAAAGGGTGATGAGCCTACCCTGCAGGTAATGAAATGCCCAGGAGCAGGGCAGAAATGAGACCGGCAACTCCCCACTGTAACGATGGGTCCCTTGACATAGACACACTGTGAGCACTCTCCACAGATCAGCACCTCAACTCCCATGGCCACTCTGTGACTCTACTTCACAGGTGAGGAAAAGGAGGCACAGCACAGTTCTGTCATCTACCCAAGGTCACAGAGGGCAGGGGGAAGTGGGAGCTGCAAATTCAAGTAGCCCTCCCTCCTGCACTTGCCTCCTGCAGGGCTGCCACACCTGGCCCCAGGGCACCTGCCTAGACAGCTAGCGGGGGGAAGGGGGCTCTCCTTGAAAGCTGCCACAGACATCCCAGGCCAAAAGAATGGCATTCATCCCAAGCCTGCATCCAAGGACTTCTAGAATGGGTCTCACTTGCTCTGGTTTCCCCTCCCACTAGGAATCTCCGAGAACCTGGCCGCTGCCCCCAGCACTGCTACATGCACCCACATACATCTTGGCCCGATGCTTTACTTTCACTCTCTAGCTGTGCCTAGAACCTGTCTGGGCCTGGCCTGCTTTTCCTCCACGATGTCCTCCCTCAGTATCTATTCACAGGCAGAACTACTTGTTTACCTGTGGCTCCTGCTGGCCATGGCCAAGACCTTGCTGTAGAGCTCATGTTTCCTACTGGGCACCTTGGTCACTCTGCTGTCTCTTTGTGAGTGCCCAGGCAGAGAGGAGGAACACACATGTGCATGAAAAAGTTAGCTTGGTGCAGCCCTGACTTCACCATGAGCTGTGTTCACCCTGAGCCTTCTCCCCAGGGGCTTGATCATGGAGAGGAAGTGTGACTCCCTCCCTTCTGAATGTCTGGCAGCTCTGGTCAAGGTACTGCCTTTGATGAGGGCTGCATGGTCAGATGGCCTTGCCTGACCCACCCGGCTCCTCTCCTCACCCTCCCTGCTCTGCAGACTCTGCCTCTAATGGCAAACTTGAGCCCCACGATAAGAAGTGCCCTCCAATCTGGCAACACTTATGGAAATTACAAGTGCACAAAACTTCTGACCTATCAATTCCACTTCTAGGAATGTATCCCACAGATGTGCTTGCCCATGTGGGAAATAACACCACACAAGGCTACTCACTCTAGCAGTGTGTACAGCAGTAAAAGCTGGAAATAACCTAGAAGTCCAGCCTCAGTTCAACAAAGTGGAGCACAGCCTCCAGGAACCATGGTGACCACAGAGAAGAATAAGCAGCAAGTGTGGACAGATACAAATGCTCCTAGGGTATCGTGTACCATGCTGAAGAGCAGAGTGCAGAGTGAGGTACAGGGCATGTGCTGCCGCAGCACGGGCAACATCTGTAAGCCCCATCCCTACTGAGGCAGTTTTCTGGGTTCTCACACATTGTGGTTACCCCTAACACTTGGGCCTCTGCACAGCCTTCTGCAGTGCCCCAGCCAGCCCAAATCCTTTTTCTTACCAGTGAACTCTAACACACTCCCCAAAACCAAGGAGCTCTTAGCTCTTTCCTGGCACAGTCCCAACATGCAGATGCAATGAGTCCCCTGCAACACTTTGAATCAATTTTAAGTACCTATTTTTTTTTCTTTTTCAATTGTCGGCTTACTGGGAATTTCTTCAGGGCATGGACTGGATCTGGTTTGTCTCCATTTGTGAGAACACAGATTCATTAATCTATTTGGCAAACATTTACTGAGCTCTAGGAGAAATAGGGCAGGGGGTATGGTGGTTATAGCATGAACTCTAGCCTAGCTTCAAACCTACTAGCTATGATCCTAGGCAAGGTGGCTAACCTCTCTGTTTCTGCTGAGATGTTGGGAAGAGTGAGAGTCAGCACTCATGGGGCTCCCAGAACATCAGGAGGGACCACATGCCACCAGCAAACTCATCCCTAACTACAGACTGTGACCAAGCAGACGAGCACTGTGAACAGAAGTGGATCTGATGGGAAGGATCACACCTCAGCTGCAGTAGTTAGAGGGTCTCCAGAGGCAGTACACAGAAGCTTACTCTGAGGCGGCAATGAGCCAGTCTTAGGAAGGAAGGGCTGTTTCTTGACAGCGGGACAGGGATGCTCCAGGGGCCCAGAAGGTACCAAGGGTGTGAGGACCAAGAGGAGCATGAGATACAAGGCAGGCAACAGTGACATGATCTGATTTGTGGTTTGAAACTGGTTCCTCTGGAGAATGGGTCAGTGGAGAAGAAGAAGATTCAGGAGAGAGATGAGGGGATCCCAGGCTGGGGAGGAAAGGACAGGTGCATAAGAAAACCTGTCTGGCTCCCTCCCAATGCTTAAAAAGAAGTGTTCCCCAGTGGCAGCTGTTACCTACCACACAGAGATCCAGACAGCCAGGACACTCAGTCAAAGCTCTAGTGTGGCCTTCCAGTTAGAAAGAGCTAATGGTAGTCAACCCATCAGGGTAGCCTAGGCCAACAACTGCTAGGTGGGACCTCAGCATGTCCTGCAGGAACTGTGTGTCTGATGGATAGCCAGACTCTGTCCAGAAGGAGAAAGGAGCTCATTCATAAGAGGACAGACCCACGGTTAGGGCAGAAGGTGCTGGGGCCAAGCCCATGGCACTGCCACTCACTTAGAAAGAGAGCTGGCTTCTGATGATCCAAAGTGGCAATTCCCCCAACTTTAGAAACTTTGCACCCACCTTCCTGGTTCTTGATGTAAGTATACAAAACATGGATCCACTAAACTGACTCTTTTAAAAAAACTTACATGTATTTCTTTTTTTTTTTTGAGTTAGAGTCTCACTCTGTCGCCCAGACTGCCGCTCCTGGCCACCGCAGCCTCGACTTGCTGGGCTCTGGCAATTCTTCTGCCTCAGCCTTCCAAGTAGCTGGAACTATAGGCGCACGCTACCACGCCTGGCTAATTTTTTTATTTATTGTAGAGATGAGGTCTCGCCAAGTTGCCCAGGCGGGTCTCGAACCCGCGGGCTCAGGCAATCCACTCACGTCAGCCTCCCAAAGCGCGGGATTACAGGCTGAGCCACCGAGCCTGGCTACATGTATTTCTTATAAGGTAAAAACTCCCCTGCTACTGTAAAAAGAAGCCAGTCATCATTTGCCAAAGATGGCAAGTCACTAGGAAAAGAAATACCTCTAAAACAAAGCAATGGCAAAAAAAAAAACAAAGAAACAAAGCAATGGTATGAAGCTTTTGCCCATTTGGTTCACTGTTACTTCCCACCAAAACACCTTGTGCAAAGTCAGGACCCAGGAAATAGCCCAGAAATCACTGCACAGGAAGGTGCTATATCTCTGTGTAAGCGAGGAAGAGGGGTATATATATGTGTAAAGAGCAGCTCCTCTGCTAATGAACCCAGAGGGTCGACGGAGCATCTGCCCGAGATTCGCAGCTATCTCAGAGCAGGAACCTGCGTCCTGCACATGGGTGAAGCACTCAAATCTCCATAGTGGACAGCCTCAGGGACAACTGTGGAGGCTTTCTTCTACTCTCCAGGAACCGGCAAGTGCACGTCTCTGAGTATGGCACCCTGGCACTTGCCTGTGTGGATTCTGGAACCAGCATAGGGCAGCAGTGATGGCAGCCTGCTGCCTACACCGTGCTTGTCCTTTCTAAGGCTGAGACCCCTGAGGCCCCTCGGGGGCTGAGCCCCATGAAACTAGGGCCTGAGCTATCCTCAGCCTCAGAATTATCTCATTTCGACCCAAGGCGCCAAGATTTGGTCAAGGGCCTCAGATGGATTGTTTTGAAAAGCAGAAACTGTCTCATTTACCCTAAAAACCTTCTGGAAAAACATATCCTATTCTATTTGATTCATAGCACCAGATAAAAGGTACTCGCATTCCTCCTCTCCCTGGTGATTGATGAATCGGATACAAATAATGATAAGAATAATAATTTCCACGTGCACAGCCCCTTATAAGTCACAAATCTCATTCCCACACATGAACTCCTCCTCGTCCTTCAGGACTCAGCTCCAGCAGAACTCCCCTGGGGCTGTCTCTGCCCCTTGTGGGATCAGGTCTATTGTGAGTGGGGTCTCTGCCCCAGCACAGAGTTTACCCTCTGCCCAGCACCACTTGTCTGTGGATGTCCTGCCTCCCGCCCACTGGACATCCTGCCTCCTGCCCACTGGACATCCAGGAAGGTCAGCTAAGTAAACTGAATGGAGGCGTCCCCTGTTGACCTGCTGGGAAGGCCATGAAGGGTCAGGGTAGGCAGGCACCCCAAGCCCAGGTGGCACAGAGTAGCCCTTGCTGCTTTCCTAGGCTTTGACTACTTCTCCTCCAGTGGAGTAGGCTGCCATCCTCACAGCCACCAGAAGGGCCTGCATGTGGCATAGCTCCCAGCCTGGCCAGACCCTGGGTGGGCAGGGTCCACACCCACTCACTTTTGCAGCCCAGCCTGGCACAGCAGATGCCTGGACGTTTGACTGAACTGACCTGATGGTTCTGGAGTAGCCATTCCATGTTTCCCAAGCCTGAAGGCACTCACTCAGTACAGCTTCTTGTCCTGAGGTCAGCCTCTGTGGCCAACTGGCCACCTGTTGTCAGGAGAAAGGTAACACTGCAGCCCTCTTAGCCCATGCTGACTGGGTATTAGTGGGGTCCCACAGGGCCCTGCCATCACTCTTGTCTGCAAGGTGTTTTCATCCTACTTTAGAGAGGTCAGAGCTGAGGCTCAGAGACAGTGAGTGTGGGGGCTGGACTTCAGCACACTGCCTGCTGGTCAGCAGTACCATGGAAATCCAAGCCCACATCTGCTGGGTCCCTGGCAAAACCCATGCTGAAACATCAGTGAGCAGGACCATGGTTGACTCAACTCCAGGCTGAAAAAGTAGCCAGATCCTAGTGCTGGCCTTTGGGGCTGGAGAAGTAGGCTCTTGTTCGGCCCTGCAAACAGATCCAGTGGAGACACAGACCTGCTTTCTAGCCCTGTGGTGACCAAGAAATGAAAAAATTGCAGTCCTTCGACCAAGAGCTTACAACCTATTTAGAGAAACACCTTATACAAGGCCCCACCATCAGGATCAAACAGGCAATACCAGCAGGTGTCCTTAGAGGGGGAACTCCTCAACAAGTTGGTATTAATATTCTTCCTACAAACGCTTATTGAGAACCTACCATATAGAAGGCATGTAGCTGTGAACAAACACATGTGCTAGCAGAAGATAACAGTTAGCATTTTTCCCCCAACCCAAAGCCTTTGCACTTCCCAGTGGCAGATACTGGGAGCTCCTCATCTCTGTGCAGTCCCTAGTGCTTAGCATGAGTTGGCCCAGAGCAGGCCCCAATCTTTCATTTTTAACAGCTTCATTGAGCTATAACTTCATTGAGTATATACTGTTATACAATAATATGCATATCTTAAAGTAAATAATGTGATATAACTGTATGTGTACACACACACATACACACATATACATATACCTACCTGTGAAACCAGCACTGCGATCAAGCTAATGAACATATTCATTACCTCCCAGTTTCCTCATGCACCTCTGTCAGACCACCCTCCTGCCTTCTCTTCCCGTGGTCTTCTCTCTGCCTATAATGCTTGTCCTAGCTTTGTTGACCTGGGAACTCCACCAATCTTCCCAGACCCCACTTGGGCACACCCTTCTTCAGGCAGCCTTCCGGACACTGCAGACACCTTGTCCCCCCTCTGCCCTCAGGACAGAAGCCAAGCCCCTTCTGTTCCAAGAGCCTGGTCACTCCACCTTATCACTGACAGCTGACCTGTCTGTCTCCCTCCCTGGACTGGAAGTTCTTCGAGGAAAGGGATTCTGATCAGACACTATGCCTTACACGGCCCTGACCCTCCTTGGGTCCTGGTAAATATGCACCCACTGAGAGCTGATGAGATTGGTCATACTAGTCTCACACATGATATCGAGGGGGAGAGACTGGGGATAAAAATAAATCACTCACGTAGCTGTGTCCCTTGGGAACATGATTCATCTGAGCATGAGCCCACAGCACAATGTTGGGCCTAGTTCTTTCACATCTTCATGGGAGACAGATCAATCTAGGGCCCAATGCAGGTGGCACTCAGGCTAAAACACAGCAGGCTCACTGCTCACCCTCCTAGTGGGCCTGGAGGCCAAACCTCAGGGTAACCAGAACCTGGGGTGGTAGGCATGCTACCTATTAGCAAAATGTCTTTTCAGAGCCTAACCCTGACTTTTTACTGCATCTCCCCTGCTCCTCCTTTTTTGGTTATAAAATATTAACTTTAAAAAGCTAACTGCCACAAAGACAGTGGAGGATCCATCTTCCTGAGCCAGGGTCTTGCAACGAGGGCAGACTAATTTTATTAACTTCAGGGGAACTTCAAAAAGCTTCAGGGCTTTCATGCCAGACAGAGACGACCCCAAAGTTAGTTTAAGTGCTACATAAACAAAGGAATAGGGCCAGGGGAAGCTGAGGGCTCCCAGCACTTCTTGTTTATGTTCTCTTCTGACCTAGTGGGGCAGCATGCAGGCTGGCCGGTCCCTGTAATCCTGCTGGTGTGTGGTGCAGCTCAGTTCACTGACCTACATTACAACAATATTTTTTTAAGTATCCGGGATAAGGTGAGGAGAGAGTGGGCTTTTTCTGACCTTCTGAGGAGGGTCCTGAGGGGCTCCTTCTTGTTGGCTGGCCTCACAGTCCCTCTGGGCTGGAGTGACAGTTTAGAAGGATTTCAAGTTCAAAGGGAGCGTCTCTGTCACCCCTGTTCTCTTGCTTTATGGCTTGGCCAGAAGACACAATAGCGCTGAGTGGGTGAAGCGTCCCCTCCCGCTAGCTTCTGTGTCTTCAGTTGCATCTGTGGGGGCAGGGGCAGCAAGGGTGGGAGCTGGACTTCAACATGTTGCCAGGAACCCTGTGTGGTCTCTAGAGTGCTGGCGTCTTCCCGCCTGCTAACAGCCCTGCACTGTCATTTTACAGTAGCCAAGTGGATCTCTGCATGTGTGTCAGTCCCACAGAGGAGACTGGCACTCGGGTGTGACCACCAGGGAAGGGAAGGCTGGGGCAGCAGAGGGAAGTTCTGGCAAACCCCATTTCTCTGCGACTCTCCTGATCCTCTGTACTCTGCTCTCCCATCCTGTCTCTGCAGCAGGTGAAAGATAGTGTCCCCAGCCACATCATGGGTGAGGCACCCCCCACATCATTACTTAATCTTTAGAAAAGCCCCGTCAGGAACTGGAGACTTCAGCAAAGTTAAATTACTTGCCCAAAGTCATTCAGCTGGTGAGTGTGGCAAACGCCCCACTCTAACTCTGTCTGGCTCCAGAGGCTGGTACCTTTCCTGCTACCCCAAGGCAGGGTCTGGTTGTGTCTGGAGGAGGGGGAAAGGGTATAGCAGTGAGTGAACCCAGCATGACTTTCTCTGTACTTTGTGTTCCCTGAAGCCAGCTTGTGGCTGGCTGGACACAAGTGGGCCTAGAAGTTTGGCCCAGGGGCAGCGGGCAGCGCCATGTCCGCCAGTCCTAGAAAACTCCAAGTCACTGGAGGAGATGATCCCAAGTTCAGGGACTGTAGCTCACACAGGCTTTCTAGAGGGAAAGAGGCAGGGAGGGAAGTAGGGCAGAGCCAGGCCACCAGGACGCAGGACTTGTAGGGGGACTCGGAGCACATCATGCCAAAGGAAAACATTCACGCCAAGAGGAAGGAGGGTGAACTTTCTCCATCTGCGGTTATAGGGGCCAATAGGTAAGTGTCCCTTCTTGTGAGTTCCAAATACTGTACTCAATTTTCAGTACAGTAAGTCCCACTTAAAACCATCAATAGGTTCTTGGAAACTATCTTTAAGCAAAACAGTGTACAGCAGGTCCTCAAATGTTGCTTTGTTCAAAGTTGTTTTACTACAACACTGATTTAAAAAAAAATGATTTCTTAATACCTCACTCTACCTAAAGTTGTAGTTTCCAAGAGGACTTTCTGCACAGGTCTCCATAGGAGGGGAAAAATGGGCACACTGGAGACAAGAGAAGAGAAAAAGCCTAAGAGGACGGGAGAAGGGAATGGGTTAATAGAGCTGGGGGCTTGCTGGGAAGCAAAGCTAAGAACAGACTTGAACTCTGTCATCTAATGTGGAGGCGCAGGTTCCAAGAGAAAGTGGTGAGCTGCTGTTTGCACCATGGGTTAGGGCCTGGGCTCCAGACTCAGACCACATGGGTTCAGATCCTGAGTCTCGGTTCTTTAGGGACTTTGGCCAGTGGCCTAACTTCTGTGGGCATCAGCATCCCCATCTATAATATGGGAGAAAAGAATTGCTGTAGGTTTAAGTGGGGTGGCAGGGGAGAGTTTGCAAATGAAACTGTTGTTGGCCTGGCCTCTGCCTGCCTCTCCCTGGGCAGAGTGTCCCTCCTCCCTCAGCACTCCCCCAGCTATACCACACAGGCCTCCAAGGGTAGCAGGTGTGGGGCCTAAGGACTCCCCAGACTCACCAGAAGATCTGAGCAGACATCTCTGACTGATGGCAGCTCCCCTTCAAGAACTGTGAGTCTCGGAACCCTTAGAGGGCTGGGTTGGGAGCTGGCTGCAGAGAAGCCTACTGCCTGTCTCTCGGCACAGCAGTAGCTTGTCTGTGCCCCCTCCCCACCAGGTGGATGGGGCAGGGCAGGTAGGGCAGTCCCGGAAGCTGGCCAGAGCACATTTCTGCATCCCCAAAACCCACCCCTCCAGAAGTTACTGGTGTGTGTGTGTTGGGTGGGGTGGGGTGGGGGGGGGTCTCATCAAATGTCTGCTGCATGGAATCTCATGCAATTAGAAGGAAGTCTGGTCAGAAAGAGAGAGTAAGTTCTTTCTGTATTAGGTAGAGAGTCCTACATCTCTGAAGAGCTTCAGGAAGACTGAGGTCCTCATCTGTCCTGGGTGTCAGGAGGTGAAAACTGGGGGACGTGGCTTTATTCTGTCCTATCCATCACTAGAGTGTGTGTGTGTGTGTGTGTGTGTGTGTGTGTGTGTGTGTGTGTGTGAGAGAGAGA